>NC_142939.1:68913611-68931111 GCF_046866305.1 Octopus bimaculoides
ATCAAAATGAGAGATTCATACCACGTTAGAGAATATGCAAAGTAGACATAATTAGAAGACACTTTTCGAATTAATCAACAAAAGAAATAGACTTCAATGCATCTAGTAAATTGTCATTGACGCATCTAATGAAGCACATAAAATGTCATATATAAAGCATCTACTGTAGACACAGAGAAATCTATTGCGCTTCTGAGAATAACACAATGAAATCTCTATTTGAAGGAAATACTTTACACAATGTCGGTAGAACTTTAAGACGTAATGAAATGTTGGAATGGCAGAATAGTGAGAAGACCGGACTGAATATCTTACAGCATTTAATACGGATCTTATCGTTCTCAGTTCAAATATAATAGATGTAAATTTTGACTTTCATCCTTTCGAGTTCGATGAAATAAATTACCAATTAAGTACTGCAGTTGATATAACGAAGTCATTTCTAACCTAAATTTCAGACTTTTTTTTATTAGTTGTTCACGGGTGTTACCCAGAGGAATCATTAGAACTATAAACAAAACATATTGTAGTCTTTCTTTTGTCTCTTTAACTTTTGAGTTCAAATCCTGACAGAATCAGCTTTATTTTGCAGATTCTAGGATAAAAAAAAACTATGTGAAAGTCAAGCATTGTGGTTGAATTGATCCCGACACCTCATATTTTATATCTTATATTTATATTAGTATATGTGTGCATGTTTGTGTGTGTGAGTGTAAGCGCGTGAATTAGCATGTGTTTTAGACTATATCAGAGAATGTATGGAAAGAGGTGAATATAGAGTACCTATGTTTCAAAGTTAAACTTTCTGTTTTATATAACTCCTAACACATCCCAAACACGTTCGGCTAATCCTCTAGGCAATTATCTTTGGTTGTTTGCTCGTACTAAATCGAATTATCAATGAGAACAATAGTCGGCTGGCAAGTAGCACTACAGGGGGAAATTGGGTGTGTTTACAGATGTCAACTAACTGTAGAAGACGGAAATCACATATATGTGGAGGGGTTGGTGGAGAGGACAAAAGAGTAAAAAATTAAAGTCTCTGAGAAACGAGGCAATAAAATTAGAACTTTCACGTTAAACAGATATCTAGAACAAATTAAAACTAAAACTAAGCAATCTGGGGTGAGAGCAAAGATAAGTAATTTAGGGTAACATCCAGAACAAAGGACGAAGATATTATCATGCAAAAAACATGAGGAAAGAACAAATATAAATACGAAAACATGAATGACAATTTGAACATAAAACCGTGAAGAATGAAAAAGTAGCGTTGAAAACAAAGTCAGTGGAGAATGCCAGGAATAAATGTTAAGTGGAAAAATATATAAATATAAATGAAAAACAATAAAAAACAAAAATATTATAGAGACAGAATATATATGTGTATGTATTTATGTATGTGTGTGTGTGAGAGAGAGAGAGCCAATCTCAACCGCATTCAACTTCCAAACTGTCCAATGATAAATTATGCAGAGAGCTAAAAGCGATAAAATGGATTAAAACTTAAACGGAATCTATTTTAATACACATTCTCTAAAACTTTTATTAAATAAAGGGTGTTCATAACAACAGCGGGACACCTCAAATACTTAGACGATAGCAATGTCTCTCCCGTAACTCAAGATTTGGCCTTTCCCACCTTCGCATACGGACAATGTACATTATTAACTTATGTTAGTTCCGAATTTTGGCACAAGGCTAGACATTTCATGAGAGGAGGTAAGTTGACCACAACAGGACCCAGTGTTCAACTGGTACTTATTTCATCGTCCTTGAAATGATGAAAAGCAAAGTTGACCTCAGTGGAATTTTAATTCAGAACGTAAAGACGGCAGAAATGCTAAGTATTTTGTCCGTCGTGCTGACGACTCTCTTAGTTAACCGCCTTCCTATTTACCTTCACATTGAATGGTATGTTTCAAACATGTATCAGTATAGTTAGGTCTTACGTAATGTATACCATTGGTGGAATGTTTCACAGAATATGTTTCCTTATCACAGACAGGTGCAGGCTTTGATGTGTAGTCGATAGGCAGTTATTGGTGAAGTCGAGGCTGTCGGTTCTCGGATTTAGAGATCTTACAGAATGGATGGTGAAGGTGCTCGGTGTATCGATAATGAGGTAGTCAGAGATGGAGTCCGAAGACAAAGAACGATAGAAGGGAGTGCTTCTGACAAGGCACAGTCCTATATTGTTCGACCGACAGCACATCTCCAGCGTTCCGCTCGCCTGCTATTTTTATCACAATATCGTCAAGGCATCGATTGAGCGGAGAGTAAACAGTTTGGGGCAGGGAACATTACTGTATTGTGAACACTTCTGGAGCTTGATTCTTTTTACTGGTTGGTGGAACTCATTTACAAGCAGGTTCAGGGTGTTCAACTGGCTAAGTTTTGAAGATTACAGATCGAACCTAGAGGAAGACCGTAATTTTTCAAATCCTCGTCTATTCAAATTCTTCCTTCCCTTTTCCAACTTTCTCTTCTCGTTTCTTGCATCTGTTTTCTAACTGAATTCCTCTTACTTCTCTCTCTCTCTCTATCTTTCCTTCTGCATGTATATATACATTCATACACGCGCAATCACACACACACACACACACACACAGACACACACACACACACACACACACACAGACACATCTATTTGTATGAATGTCGATGTGTCTATATATATATATATATATATATATATATACCAAGAGAGATGGGAATGAGAGAGCGTCATAGTTATTGTGAGATTGCACAGGAAAGATTGAAGAGCAATAAACTGATATATACTGTATTAATTCTAGTTACGTTGTAATTTGTATAAGAAATCAGGTGTATGTATTTGGTGTGAGATAAGCAGCTATTTAGTTGTAAATGAAGTATTAAATATATAAAATGTCTTAATGGCTTTCACGTGAGAATATATAGAAATTTATATAATTTCATTCTGAAAATGTCTATTGAGATATGTGAAAATTATTTGAATTTATAAGAATTCTCACAAAAGAATGAAGAAGAGATCTGTGAATGTATCACATCCACTCGTTCTAATACTTTTGATGAAACCACATAAATTCTATTGTATTTTGAATGTCCTGACAAATTGTATGGAAGTCATATTGAAATGTTTAACTGATCCAGCCATTTTGAATAATTGCCCGGCTATAGAAAAGTCAATATATTTGCGTTGAGATATTTATTGTTGAATTAATCCTTCGATATATTTGCCTGATTTTCAGTATTCTATTATCAGTGATTTAAGTAAACAGAAGACACCAATATGATGATAAAGGACAAACTTAAACAAAATAAGTTAAGCTGATCGGAACCAACAATGCATACTTCCGAAAACTTATATTAAGTATATTTTAGGCGTGAGAGAAATTCTAAAGTTTAAATGGATTTGTATTCATCTGTGATGATGGTTCAATTTCTTTTGAGACACCATTTCTCTCATCTGGTTGCATCAGATTCGAATTAACAGCCTGACCCGTCAATACTTGAGATCGCAAGAACAATGGATCCAGGATGGTGAGCACTGCGGAAATGCCAAGCAATCACTTCTATTGAATGTCAGATGCTCGTGAAACTTCGTAAAAGAAACCTACATTTTCCACTTGAGAGATCTGAATGCATTCATCAAGATCTATGCATAGCACTCACTGAAATGCGTATAGGGCAAAACAGATGTAGAAAGACACATGCCAAAGTATCTTGTATTATGGAATGAAGGAGAGAGTCATGGTGGAGATGCAATCTGCAGCAGCAAAGGCGTTTTGCCACTAACCCTCTTCTGATATTCAAACTCTATATGACATACTATTAGTACATAAAAGCAACTAGAAATAGTTATATGTAATACATATCGACTACACGTTGCTTATAGGCACGCACACACACACGCACACACACACGTATATTCCTTCATTAAATACATCGAGGTTCCAATGGAAGTTTTTCGATTTAAAAACAACTCCTAAATGGAATGCAAATTGCTATAACTAATTTTTCCCCAGGCACTGCTCATGACCAAGTTCTTCACAGAGATTTCAAATCTGAAATCAATTCTAATTGAAGCCATTCTACTACTACGGATTCAGTTGCAACAGTGAAATTCTATTATCGGTGCTACTACAAGAACATATAACGACATTACAGCTCTTGTTTGGAGATAAATTGGTGATAATTGTATATATCGTTAAGTGGTGACTAGCTTGGAGAGATTCAGCGAATCACTTCATTACAAAATCCCATTTATTATTACCACAAAATATCATTATGCTTGAATATGTGGTTATATGTAACTTTACGTGAACGCATTTTGTGTGTATGCAAGCATTCACCGTGTCACTGTACATCAGTGTGTGTGTGTGTGTGTGTGTGTGTGTGTGTGTGTGTGTGTGTGTGTGTGTGTGTGTGTGTGTGTGTGTGTGTGTATGTGTGTATGTGTGTGTGTGTGTGTGTGTGTGTGTGTGTGTGTGTGTGTGTGTGTGTGTGTGTGCGTGTGTGTGCGTGTGTGTGTGTGTGCGTGTGCGCGCGCGCGCATATAATACATATTTTAAATTTACTTTAGCAATTGCATCTTAAGACATGTGTTCCCTTTTGTAAGTTATGGCGTCCCAGGCTACAGAAGGAAATTACTAGTTGACTGAATGGAAATCACATAAAAGAGGCTTTTGTTCTTTTATCACTCCATACACATGGTATAAGAAAACAACAATGCAAATTCAATTTAACTAAAATTGATTTTCCATATATATGCGTTGTGTACTGTTGGTCTTTCTGCTCGTTCTTTTATGCAAAACCAATGATTAAATTTGAAGAACGAAGAAAAATAGAAAGAAGAAAAGATTAACTGAATACAAGAAATTGTCTGAATAAAAATATACCAACTTCAAATCCTTTAAAAACTAATACAAAAGCTAACAAACACTGAATTGAATTACTGCAAAGCAAAATATGCATGATTTACGATAAAAGATTCTATATAATACATAAAAAGAATAACTACCGTATTGAATAATGATAAGATTTCGAAAAGAAGACAGTTTGTTGGCCATTCAAATTGATAAAGTAAAGAACATGAGTGTTCTATGCAGCACTGTGTTTTTGTTTTAATGTAGTTTAAAATGTAGGTGTGTGGCACCGAGAATCTTATCTCTTTTAACTGTCTGAAATATCTCGCCTTTTACTCAGTGACAATCTTTATAAATTGTATCTGATATATCTGCAATTGTTGGTCCACTCTATGAAAGCAAATAGACAAATAACAATAATTATAAAGCATATAGGAAAAGAAATTTGCTTGCAAACAATAATTTATAACCATGTATTTAAGAAGTTAAGTATTTTTCGACCACGAGGTCTAGAATTTCGCTTCTATTGCTCAACAACTTTATAAAGTTTCATCTAGTGTAACTTTGGATTAACTAACAGTTTATTAAGGGAACTTGTTTTTTATACATAAATACATACATATATATATGGGGGAAGGTCTGAGTGTCTGTGATGAAATAGTTGTGGAGTTCTCTTAACCACATCAAGATACCTTGTGGTATTTGAACTTGTTTGTTACATTCCTTATGTCTACCAAAGAATTCGATAAAAAATGATGAGGAAAATATAAAGTGAGTTTGATAAACACGACATGAAAGTGATAGCCGGCATTATATGTCACAGTGCGTTGAGTGAAACATACAAAAGTCTTTAAAATTAATGGGAATAAACCATTTTTTAATGTATTGCAGTAATTCCCTTCTGGGTCCTCGGGCGTCTCTTCTGCCCAATGTCTGTTGAAATGAGCACAGTCCAGTTCACAGTGAAAATGCTATGAACTTACAACGAAATATTCAGGACGAATTTGTTCGGAAAGTATTTGAAACAATTACTTTTGTAGTGTTTTCGTTGGTAATTACTCAATTTCTTGTATTACAATTTAATACTAATTACATATTTGTATAATGCAATAATTAGTTGTATTTACTTAATACTTTATTTTCGGAGATTTCTGCGTCTATTATGAAATATCAATTAGCTTCTGGATGTAAAACACAGACTGCATTCTTCCAGTAAAATTCTCTCTCTCTGACAATATGAATCCGGAAGTATTTTGCTGTTGCAATTGTGAGTATGGGTGTTTTGTGTGTGTATGTGTGTGTATGTGTGTGTGTGCACACGTGTACGTGTGTTTTGAAAATATAGCTCCTGCAAATGGCACTTATGCATGCAAGATGCATGCTGGTAAGTGCGAGGAAAATAGGACTCAGTCCTGATGCTGAATTAGCTACATGTTTCTACTTTCGATCAGGATACGATCAAAGTTTAACTATCATTTTGATGTATAGAAATTATGACTATACTATCCATTACGCATACCTTCGTATAGACAGATATATATCTATATATATATATCTATATATATATATATCTATATATATATATATATATATATATTAATACATATGTTCTCCACACATAAACATATTTCAAACTTGTTATGTGTATATCTCAAACACAAAAATGCTGCTTAGAATATGTTGTTCCGCGATAAATATAGAGGTTACGTGTAAATATATAAATTACATATGACAATGGATTGTGAAACGATACGTCAACACGCTCAAGTTTATATTAGTTAAAGGCGCCTGACATTTCTATTTCCATAGAAATTATATACAAACACAGCACTGATGCTTACTTAAATAATTTGAAATTCCACATATGTCTCTGCTACTTTGATTTTTCAAAATTAGAAATTCATCGATTTCCTGAAGGAATTCTTCAAACTTTCAACATATTTATGGATAATTAAAACTTCTCTTCAAGCAGAAGTAATCAATTAAAATAAACAAAGTTCTAACAAAATGTATTTACATTGTAAATCTAAGAATCAACAATTGTGCATGAAGAATTAAACAAATATTTTATATTTAGGTTTCCTTTGGGGTATTGCATTATTTTAAAAACCGTAAAGTTACAACGAAAACAGTAATATATCTCTCAGCAGGTGATATTACAGAAATTTCTGATATAATAACACTTCAACGAAGATGCAAAATAATAATTCGAATTACTTCAAGTAAAAGTGATACCTCGTAGCACCTGCTACTATTTTATATAATGTGCGGAAAATTTAGATTTGTATTCCAACATATCCCAAGTAGTATTGATCATACCGGTAATACCATGTCAAAAGTAAGCTTGATCAGAATTGAATTGAGGCTAGGTCAGTGTAGGTTCGTCAAATAAACAAGTCGAAACAACATTATATAAAAGAAACGAGTGACAATTGCATTGCATCAGTTTGGCTGCAATGTTTAATTTCGTTGACTCATTTCGCTAATTTCGCGTCCTTGTTAAGTTAATCTTTTTTTCTTTTCAGTCACCAAAATATTGTGATAAATAAATAGTAAGATGAGTTAATAAATACTGGTTAACTAATTCTATGATATTTTTACAATGTTTGACATCATTTGGAGTTCTATGATTTTTTACGCCAGTCAACCAAGACAGAAAATATAGAGTTATGCAAAAATCTGAAATGTATGTGCCCCTACAAATGCTCAAATATACCAGCCTAAAGCAGCTCTATAGGATAATACTTATGAATAACAAGAGTACAAATATCAAAGCAAACTATATTTTCTGTCAAGTATAGATGAGGAATGAATATAACAATTCTCGATCGAATGAGTCGCTTTGCCTAGACAAAAATGTATGATGGGGAGTGAAATACAGTCCTTTGCAGAGGATAACAAAGATGTCAAGGCGTAAAGATATGAAAATAAGCAACAAGAATATATTAAAATAAATGATCACTAACAAAGAAAAGGGCAAACTTCTATGCAGCCACGAGTGTCCCAGAGTAGAACCGGTAAGAGAGAGAAGAGTGAAGTTCAAGCTACATAAACGACGAACTTACTTGAGTAGAGACCGATATTGATAAGAATTCAGAAACTACTATCGATATAAGGCTAACTTCGTACATGAAAATAAACATAATAATGAGTGCTCGAGTACAATGGAAGCTGGACCACCAATGAGGAATTTCTGATCAAAGCAACAAAGTAAATGGGGCCTTTTCTAACGAATACCTATACGAACTAATGAAATGAACTACTCGGGATACGAATAAAATCCGTTTACAGAGAAAAGTAAATACCTCGTGACTGCCAGATACTCGTCTCTCTTTCGTAATCAAACCGACATATATACTCATTATTTAAGCTATACTACACGTTAGTGACGGAAATACCGAATTATTACTAGACATATATAACACTAATCACAGCAGGAAGAAAATATTATATAAAGATAAAATTGAATACTGATTACTTCTTAGGAACTAATCCGAAATGTTAATATTTTAGCTCCTAAGATATTACGAAAGTTACGCGTCAATGGAAAATAAAAGAACATTTTTAAGTCAAATGAAGCGCTTTAGAATTCCAAATAATCTTTTCTAATTCACAACACAACATTTCTAACAAGATATCACTAAGAAATATAATACTGGAGAGTTTATCCTCCTTAGAAATAAACACAATCCTAAAGAGAGACAGCTAAAGTGCAAATGTTGAACACTACAAGCTTGGGTGATGCAATGCATCCCATCGAAAGAATTTGTGAATAAGAATGCAACAACAAGATAAGAAGAGCGGCACGTTTTAACATCAATAAAATTCAATTTAATTGCAGTTCTCTTTGATACGACTTTATCGATAAAATATAATACCCTTCCTGTCTTTGGGTGGTTTCAACCTATATAAATCAGACCAATATCGGCTTGCATTCAGCAGGCCACTCCGCTTGACATTACACAAGAGAACGTAAATGTTTCCAACAAGATGCAAATTAAATGTACTTTTTTATTCAGTAGTTTTTTATGTATTCCAACTGGATTATCTTTTAAATGTCACCATTCTTTTCTATAATTCAGTGGAGAACATCTTTGAATTTTAATAGCCATTTGCTTTTCTATAAATGTTTTGTTATATTCCTGATCAAATGGACACTATGTTATCACGCTTTATTTATTTATTCAGATATTCAAAACGCCTTTCTTAAATTCCGTTATTTCCGAAAGTCTGTAGTAGATAACATGTTACCACATTTTTTTAATATATGTAACTGGAGTGAGACTCCCAAAATTTCTCTCTCCCTCTTCTTGTGTAATCCTTTATTGTTTCTTGCTGTGAGTTACAATACTATGCAATATGCTGTGTACTATATTCCTCTGTAAAAGTTTAATCGATTTACTATATGAGAAACTGAGTATATAGATATATTTTCGATTACTCATTGTTTCAGTTAATATCTCTGTAGCTCGCTCCCTCTCAATTTTTACTTCATATGTCTCCTTCGTTCTCTCATATATATATATACATATATATATACATATATATATATATATATATATATATGTATATATAAAGAGAGAGAGAGAGAGAGAAAGAGAGAAAGAGAGACGAACCACCAATCTACAACTCAGTCAACGAACAACCAGTCCAAAACCATGCTGAGAGACATACCATATAAATACTAATCTAAGATTTTAATCTATAACTTTAATAATATATAATATATCATACAAAGAAACATTCATTATAAAAATATTAATCTAAAAATTAATACAATAATATAATGTATAAAAGTATAAAGTATTAGAGTCAGTACTTGTACATAGACTGCGCGCGTTTCCCGGGAGGGAAGGAAAAGGAATTCATGAGACAAAAGCCGTGATTGGTGTCGTGTATATGGGATGGAAGGGCAGCAATTGAAGGGGACAGGATGCGGCCGAGGTGCTTTGAAATGAGTTCGGTGGGGCACTTGCAGGCGGAAACATTGGGGCGGACAGGATTGTCGGGTTTATGCATTTTGGGAAGGAAATAGACGGAGTAACCGGGTGTTCAGACGATGAGGTTGGTGGTGGTGGGGGTGAACAGAAAAGGAGGCGAGGTCATGGATGGTGGGGAGCACGCGTTGTTAGTAGAAGGAGGGGAGTCGGAGGGAAGGAGGCGATAGAAGTGGTGATTTTGAAGTCGGCTAAGCATTTCCTCCCTGTATATTTCCGCGCTCCACACCACCACTGCCAGTTTGATGACAATGTCGTTGCGGCGATGCATGTCGTCATGCAATGCGTGAAAAAGATTGGTATTGAAATATACGTTAGTTATCGGTGTATTCAAAGCAAAGGTAAGCCTATTTCTGAAATGTTCATTGCATTACTTGTGTGTATGTTTATTGTAATTTTTATGGTGGTTTTTAGATCAATGGCTCTGATTTTAGCAAGTGATATTTATATACCTAATCTTCAATTACTATATATATATATATATATATATATATATATATATATATATATGACTAATTGAAATTACTATATAATAGTGAAAGTATCACTTTACAATAGAGACGTTATTCTTTCACTTTTGACACCAACTACGGAAACAGTATAAGAGATTGCTCTGGGCTCACATTAGGCAAGAGGTTGAAAATATTTTGGGCCCATGACACTCCATAGCCCCTAAGTGAAGCATGTGTAAACATTGAGTGAAACTGGTTGTGTAGTTCTCGAGTGTTAGTCATGCACACATACAGACAGACACAGATTCTCAGTTTTATATATACTAGTAGACGTAACCGGCGTTGCCCGGGGCTGTTAAGTATGCCTGGTCAGTGTAATCTCACACGAAGTAGAGCTGAAGAAACTGAGGCAGCGTCATGTAGCTTCAGGGAACCAACTCTATAGTAAATCTACCCCTGCATTTTAAAAGAAAGCATGAAATGCTCATCTCGTATGATTTTGCCGCCGAAGGAAGTCATTTGGAACACGTAGTTTTAGTTTTAGGAAGTGATTTGGAACGCGTAGTTTGAGAAAGTCAGGAGCATAAGGAGACGCCCCTGTCAAAAGATCAGTCAAAAGGGGTTGAGGATCTTGTTGAAGATGTATTGTATTCTTAGCGTTGGAGCAGCACATGCCGGAAGTTTCTCCAGGCCACTTTTTAGCTGCGCAAAACTGGAAGATTGTGGAAGTCATTTTACTGCGACTATTCTGCAGCACTGCCTTAAAGGGATTTTTTAGTCGAAGAAATCGATCCCACGACTTATTCTATATAAGCCTAGTACTTATTCAATCCGTCTCTTTTAACGAACAACTAAGTTCCGGGATTAAAACACACCAACATCGGTTGTCAAGTGATGGTGTGGGGGACAAACACAGGCAAAGACATACAAGCATAAATGTATATATCAATATATATACGACGGGATTCTTACAGTTTCCGTCCACCAAATCCACTGACAAGGCTTCGGTCGACCCGAGATTATAGTAGAACATACTCGGCCAAGATGCTACGCAGTGTGACTGAACCCGGAACCATATGGTCGGGAAGCAAGATCCTTACCACACAGCCACTTTGTTTCTCAGTCTTTCACTTTGCATCCCTTAGTTCTGCAATTTATCCCTTTATTCCTCCATTTATAGTTTCTAAAGAATTGAGGACCTTTGGTTCCATTTATTCATTCATTTTCTCCCCTTCAACTTTATGAGTGTTTTTGATTTATATGAAATTACATGTAGATTACATTGCTGAATTGTGCATAATTTATAGACATTAAATCCTTTCCATCATTTCTCATTTTTACTGCGGTTTAGATTCTTTTATGAATAGCAACTATTGAGCGTCGGTTGTGTTTTATGATGGCCATCTCACATTTAAAATGGATTTCTTTGACTTCACAATGTAAGCTTTTCGTGATCCATTTTTCTACCGACAGTGAACGTAATCCGTAACGTTGTGCTGTACCACTGAGCTGCATAGAAATCACTCATCCATTCGCAATATATTCAATATTCTCTTACTTTCCATGACATTTCAAATATTATCGATATAATCTTTCAGAAATATGGGCTCTTGTCATCCCAAATATAGGGTTGTTTCTATTTTATCTCTGCAAAATCAATAATCTTTATTGTTATAGTGTATATATCGAAGAAACTAATGATTTTTCGTATTACGTTTGTTTCGGTGAGTTTTCCATTTTTTTTATTGTTAATTTGCTAAAACGTATTTTATTAATGCTCATCTAACTATTATTGATCACACCTATTTACTGAGTACCACGCTAGATTAAAAGGTTGATCATGCTGGATTCTGTGAAGGCTAATTAAGATGAAACTGAATATTTACAACTCAATCGTCGCCTGCTTCCGTTGCCTTTCGTTTTTACTTCTGTTTTACTGTTAGTTATGGAGATATCTGGAACATATTTTCATTTAGTTTCTCAAATGATTAATATTCAGACATGATTTCTCTATAGGAATAAATAGGAAACTGTTCTCTAATACCAAGCTGTTTGTCAGAAGCCTTATACGGTGTACTACTATACTACTACAATAATTACAATAAATAAATATAATATCATTATTTAATATGATATTTCATAGGGTAACTGCGATTTCGATGGCGATGGTGTCAGATGACAATACATTTGTTACGAGTTTAGGGCATTTGGTCAACAGACGTTTAAATATTTTTTGTGAGAATTGTTTTTTTTTTCTTTTAGTGCTTTACGTTAATACATCATAAATCATTGCAGCTGCAACCATACATTCATAAACTGTTTATTCCCTTTCAATTTGATTTTTTTTTATATACCAGATTTATAAAATATTTCTTTTCTTCGTCAATGCATTTAAAGCGCCTGCGTTGTTAGGATTCTGGTTCCTTCCTTTCGTCATTCACGCATATTTTTATTCATTGAAATAAAACTAGCTTCTTTTCCTCTGAAATTAAATATGGTATCCTAATCGTAAAGGATTTGATTGTATGCTGTTTAATTTCTTTTTTGGTTTACTATCACCTTCCATATATTTTAGCCACTTGCCTTTTTATCCAGTTCGCATTAAGCGCTATTATGGAAGCTTAGTTTTTTACCACAATACTTTTAGGATTTGATTTTCAAAGCATTCGCATACGTTACAAATGAAAATATTAAAGAAATTTTATTATATCTTGGTAGAAAATTAGTAATGCTTTCTCCTCGCTATGCACGACATCAGGAGAAATAGGAATGGCACAGACGAGTGGAAACAGAATTACCTGAGAAGGTCAGGAGGATGACATTGATGTAATATAAAGACTGAGATCACAGTTAAAGTGACTTCATTTCTTCCACTCTTTTTCCTGTAATCCAATTCCGAATATTAATCATGAGCAAAGCTTTATTAGAGTCTAGCTTACAGAAAAATCCTACGACGTTTTATTTGGTTTCATGAATCTCCCGAAGAAGAGTCTTTTTGGCCACGAGCTACAGAATTGTCTAAAAAAGATTTTGCTGGTTAAAGCAAATCAATGTATATAATGATCTTTTCAGAAATTATTACATCCATAACACACATGAGAAATAACCTTGTAAATTTTTTAAATTTCCATTTTGTTCCAGTCATACATCAGTAATGAAATGATTATTCATCCATATATAATTACCGTCCAATTATCTAACATCATAAACAGTGACCATGGCTTTCTATTGATAGAGCAATAGAACTGTTCTATGGCAACGTTCTACTCTCCAATGCTCATCCATTTGAAAGTATTTACCGTTTTAACACAAACAACAGTTTGCAGTATTTTATACAATGCAGACTTATGATGTGGCATTAAAAAGTCCCAGGCCTGGTTATGTTTGGTAAATAATAAGTTATTTAACTAAGTTCTCACCTCCTTCGAAATGGTCACCTTCCACACCCCACCTCTATTCTGTTGAATAGGGGTGGGGTGTAGAAGCAATACCATGTTCATTTTTGGTGAGAAAGCCATAAGTGAGGGGAGGTCGGAGACTGGGTCCTTAGCTGTCGTGAAGATCCTGTTGCTTTCGGCGAATGTCCTCCTTTGATCACATCAAACCATGGTTGACTGTCCTCCGACGATCCTCATGCAGAAGCTGATGAGTCTTCTCTACATTTATAGGATGATACTTGTGACAAGTCTTCCAGGTGCTCATCGTCTTCTAGAGATGTTCTTCCTTTTATGAAGCGCCTGTGTCACTCAAAATATTGCGTACGGCCCATTGCCTCGACACTGTAAGCTTGCCGAAGCAGGCTCAATGTTTCTGTAGCAGAAGTCCCAAGTTTAACGCAAAATTTCACGCTGGCTCTTTGTTCCAAATTCCTGCCCATGACAAAACAATCGCCTACTACAGCATACACGTGATGTGAAAACAAATTTCACAACTTGCGATATAAACACGGCGATATTACACGGAACTTTAACTCACGAAGATCGGTGCAAGCTGTCACTGCGCACGCAACCGTGTGCTGCCATCTATTGGTGTGCTACAGAACTCGTCTGGGAACCTTATGATACCATCTTGCATTAGGATAATCTTCATGCTTTAATCAATATTCCTAATCCTTTCTTTAGCAAATATTAGACACAATTAGAGAATTCTCTTAATTATACTATTTACTATTTCTATATTTTCTTGGCGAAATTAAATTTAGGTTTCCGAATTCACAATCAATACCGTACAATCATTCATGTCGTTATTATATTTTCTGCAATTTGATGTCATTTGTTCAGATTTCCGTTTTAACCTACACATTTTCGATAATTGCTATTTCACTTTTTTCCTTTTATCACAAATATACTTCTACGAAATATGATTTTATATATTTACGGTACAAGAATATTTCGGGTTTGTTTTTTTTTCGTATTGATTCATACATAAAATCTCAGTTTCTTGACTACTAATTTGCAGGCTCTTGTCTTAGTGCCAGATAATACTATAAGGCTATATCTTTCAAGAGAATGAGAACACTTAGCACGTCTAACTCTAGACGCCCTTATTCAACATACATTATGTATGCCAGTTGAACGAAATCCAATCGAGGTTTCAATGTCACTTTTCAACAATATGCTTTTAAGTTCTAACAATTTACTTAGTTGTCTTTACAAAAAAAAAAAAAAAAAAAGCTCTGTCGTTGATTTAGCTATCATTGTCATTATGGGATGAAGCATAGATTCAGGCGTGGCTTGTGAGTCGATTTGGTAGACGGGAACTATAAGAAGCCCATCTCATTTATATATGCATATGTGTGCGTATGCCTTTGTGTCTGTGTTCGTCTCTCACCAGTGCTTAACAACCGGTGTTGGTGTGCTTACGTCATATTTAAAAATAACATCTAAAATTTAACAGAGTCCCGAAAAACTATTTATGCTCAGTATATGCAGTTTTAAAATCTTTTTTGTTTTTGTTTTTGTATTATACATGGCATGTGGTGCGACTTTACATGGTGCAGACATGTTTTCCTAGTACTAGTTTATATATGCGATATCTAAGTATATAGGTTCGCTTGCTTATCTAAATTTATCCATATTTCATTTCATTTGAAAGCTTTATGTAATAAACTGAAACTAAACTGTACGCTTAGTTTCACTTTACAATCCGACTTTCAGATAACCTTGATTTCCTGATGTTTATAATTGCATAGTTTATCCATTCCTTTCGCATGCTTCTTTTATCTTCTGTTGAGACAAAGACGTCAGTAAGGTAGCATTTTTCTTGCCTAGAAATCCTTGTCAAGAATGCTCAATCGATTCTCTGAACTCCGTCAGAATATAACATGATACTTCGAAAGGTTGTCATTTTTCTGAAACGTGTACGGTATGTGTCTACAATTTCTTTTCTTCTGAATTTTGAAATAATATTTTTTTTCCAAAGCATAAAACCGCAGGTCTCTAACCGGTCTTCAGACATTATATATATATATATATATATATATATATACATATATATATATATATACATATATATATATATATATATATATGGTGGTTGTCTACTCCTTAAACAGAGTTTGACCACCTCCTGCACCTACACCTTAGCCCTTTCATGGCGTCTGATGTGGCTTTTTAAACCAGACAGTGTTTTGAAAAAACACCCACACAGATTGCACCTCTGATTTGCACTACCAATACTTGCAAGTAAGTTCTGCTCATTGAGGATCCTAACATGTCTTTTAAGACCCCCATTGGATTTGCAAACCCTCTGGCACACACCACATTCAAACGTGTGCACAGACATATAATCAGAATAGCTGGATGAGGTTTGTTTTCCATGGGTCCGCAGGTGAGATTTGAGGCCAGCCAAGGACAGACATGGTCTGTCAAAGACTGTGCACACAAAAAGGTCCTTGTCATTCACCTTCTCAGTCTTTACATTTTTCCTTAAATGTCTCTTGAGCCCTGCTTGCATCATCCTGGCCTTTTCAAATGCTTTCACTCCACTCCACACCCTTGTTCGCCATCCAACTCGATCTGAAGCGAGGACTTCTATATCTTTTGGGGCCATTCCAATTGACTTCATAGCAGTCCTTATGCCATCCTTAAACCTTTTTTTAGGTTTATGCCGATAACGTTTCCCCTCTGCAAGCTCACCATAAAACAGCTGTTTCTATATATATATACATATATACATATATATATAAAATATATATAGTTTTAGGGAAAGTAACCAATTTTCAAGAACTCATCGATGAAAATCCACTATCACATATAGAAAAATTAATTAAAAGCACAATAAATGAGTATAATATAAAGTAAAGTAAATATAAGATAAATATAAAAAGATTACACGTGTTTCATAACCAATTTTCAAATAGAAAACAAATTTAAATCGATTAAAATCAATTGAAATTATCGAAAATAAGTTCTATTCAAAAATATAGCTACTCGTCAGATCGTAAGTAGAACAATAATTAGATATATATCTCAACCAACAATCAGTACCAAATGAATAAATATGAAATACTTATTATATAAAGATAGAAAAATTATTAAAAAGATATCATATCAAAATAACCATTCAATAATCATCCCTTCATCCATAATAATAACATGTATATTATCTACAAAAAACATCTTACCTAAATTATCATTGTTTTAAATTATCATTGTTTTAAATACAAGTTGAACGAAGTTTAAGTTTAAAATAATAATGAAGATAAAATTAGTCCATATTTAACCGGTGTAATAGTTAAAGCTATACTATTTAAAGCTAAAGACGTTTATTTAATTATGATAATTTAGGTAAGATGTTTTTTGCATATAATATACATGTTATTATTATGGATGAAGGGATGATTATTGAATGGTTATTATTTTGATATTATGATATTTTTTTAATAATTTTTCTATCTTTATATAAAAAGTATTTCATATTAATTCATTTGGTACTTATTGTTGTTTGAGATATATATCTAATTATTGTTCTACTTACGATCTGACGAGTAGCTATATTTTTTAATAGAACTTATTTTCGATAATTTCAATTGATTTTAATCGATTTAAATTTCTTTTCTATTTGAAAATTGGTTATGAAACACGTGTAATCTTTTTATTATATTTATCTTATGATATTTACTTTACTTTATATTATACTCATTTATTGTGCTTTTAATTATTAATTTTTCTATATGTGATAGTGGATTTTCATCGATGAG
>NC_142939.1:68936111-68943611 GCF_046866305.1 Octopus bimaculoides
TCAATATATTTAATTATATTATGATACATCAAAGCTGACAGGAATTGTAAAGTAGATAATAATTGCACGTGAATATTTAAATACATATCTGTTCGCCTCTCTGTCTGTGTGTATATATATATATATATATATATATATATATATATATATATATATATGTGTGTGTATGCAGATAGATATATACATAGATGTTCTTATTGGCTTAATGAAATTATTCGCTTTATGGAAGTGCCATGGTGTAGAGAATATATACACACACAAACTCACGTGCGTGCAAACACATTTATGAATACACATTTATATATACGAGTAAGTGTTTGTGTGTGTGTGCGTGTCAGCATACTTTTATTTCTTTTAGCCAGAGGTTGTGCCTATGCTGAGACTCACTGCTGCCGTGATTGATTCTCTCTGATTCTATCTTCGGGAGTGGCTTTCGTGTTCCGTCCAGGGATGCAGGGATGTGTGTTCATTCAGAAAACAGTTTGTCTAAGGTTTGTCTCAGGTGTTCTGGGAAGGAATTGAAAGGATTTTATGTACTTTAATCCTGACCTACCTACAGTGCAGGGTCCTTACTCTAGATGGACACTTAGGATATTTGGCACTATGCGGAGGGATCCAATTCGGTTATCATTGTAGCTTTCAATCACAATGTTAAGTGCTAAACTTCCCAAGTTCGTTCATATATACAAGATCCTGTGAATAAACTGTCGTCTAAATTACGCAAAGATGAAGACAACACTGACTTCACATTTTAACATATATTTACCAAAATTATATAGACAGATTGAAATGCGTAAGAATAAATATATTCAATAAATTGGCATTGGCTCCAACCTCGGCTTCCAGACGCCTTCGGAATCACCAGTAACACTTTTGGACCGTCTCCTTGTTTAAGGTGGTGATTGCTGCCATAATCCTTGTTTTCGGTTCATCTTTGGTGTTATAAGAAGTTTCGTTTGTATCTCGCTCAGCTGCACTACACACATAATAATCAAGGGGGTTGCAGTCTGGGGAGTTAGATGGGCAGATGTTAGGGGTGATGCTGTAAGAGAAATTATCTGGCAGCCCTGACTGGGTTCTTTTGCTTGTGGCATGGTTCAGAGTCCTGTTGCCAGACAGGGTCTTCCAGCAGCCACTTTCTTGACCCAGGGCAGCACTAACTCCTCCAGGCACTTGATGTAGGCCTCCCTGTTGAATCTAAGGCCATTTGAGAAGATGAATGGAGGCATAATATTGCCATCCCTAGTGACCACTCCAAACACCATGATGTTGACTGGATGTTTGATTTTTTATCACCGTTGGCACATATCTTCAGATTCAACTGTCCTTAGATTGACACGCAAACACTCTGAAATGTACGTATTGGAGATTCCGGCACGAATTCCAACCTGTCGTTTCCAAATTTCTGGCAGGAAGCGACCTCTATTATATGCATTTACGTTCAAATTGCGAATACATAACCGATTTAATTTGTTATATACATACGTTTATATACACGTGTGTATGTGTATTATATATATATATATATATATATATATATATATATATATATATACACACACACACACACACACACAACGTATATACAGAGAGGTGTGTTTGTGTGTGGTGTATATGTATCAAGTTCCTGTCACTTTATTTTGTATAATTTACGAAGTACGGTGTAACCACGTGCATTTGTCAATGTCCATACGAAGCGTTAATAAACCTTGATACTTCATGGGAAGTGGTATATTTTCTGCATCGTTGATTTTGAGTTATAAACTTGAAGACATATCTAGGACCAATTCGGATCACATGTTTTCGCACACATATTTGTTTTATATTATAATTAAAAACAGCATAATACATTGGTATCCTTCACATTTTAGTTATTTTAGCGAGGCGATCCTTTATTGCTGCCATATGCAATCAATATAAACGGAGATTGGAAAATACAAAGTAAAACTTTTCATAATTTCATGTATATTGTTCATAATCAAGTTTTAGGTGGAAATTTGATTTTATAGGAAGCAATATGATATATAATTTTCACTGCAGGTAAACGGAAATAAAACTTGAGCATGTATGGCTATGAAAAAAAGATATAATCAAAAAAATATTTATTAAATGTATTGCCCCATAAAATTATATGTAAGCGCAGGAACAAATATGATAGAATATCAAAATTTTATGCAACGAACCCATGGATGTTTTTATATATGTGAGGTGGCATCACGATTAAGATATGCACATGTGTATACTTTTCCCCCCAAAACAATTACAAAATGCAAAGCTTCATTATAAATAGATGTGATATGAACAAAGAAACAGTTGCCTCCTCTGCCATAACATTAAACAAATGTTATATGTACTATAGCTGTAATTAATTTGAATTTCTTTTTTTCACGTGTTGATCTTTCTTTGAGCATCATATCCATAGCAATAACATACTCCGTTTTGTTACATATTATCTTTCGATAAACTATTTACTATCGGAATTGAGCTAAGATATTGAATTATCTGCTTCATTTTCCTTTTGTTTATTCAAAATAATTATTGGTGGAAAATAGTGAAAGAATAACAATACACTGTATCGTTGAAGACACATACTGTAACTTTCAGTTGATTCTTCAACTGGATTGTTCATAATAGAACACCTACGCCTACCCAGCGACCATTTTCGGTCGATAATTTGCAATGTGCTGGTTCTTTGTATGTGCCTTATTCAATTATTTTCAGCATTTCGTCTGTAAAATTGTTCCATTTTATTTTTACTCTGTATTCTATTTTAATCACAAAATATTCTATAAAAATACAATCTTAATAATTATCCGAATTAAGAATATTTATTTGATATAATATAAATGAAATATTTTGTTTTCTTTTCTTCATCATCTTAAATAAAATTCCACTTAAAGTTAGACAGTATTCAAACTTTTTAATAAAAGAACTTTCGAGAAACTTAAAATGTTTAAAATAATATATTTAATAAAAAAACAGGCAAAACAGAAACGATTCTAATAAACAGGGAAAACGGAAGTCATTACTTTTTAATATTTTATTTTTACTAAAACACAAATTATCCTCTTTTTTTCCGTCAATTTAGTGTTTAAATCTTAGATTTTAGGCAAATATGCCACATTGAAATAATGTTTGTTGTACGTCTTCGTGAACATGAAGCAATACTTTTGTTTTTATGATTTTCTTGATTTTGTAGCAGTTTTGGTCAAAGTAAGATATTATAATTTAAAAGTTACAGTTTTTATAGCATAATAAATGGTTTATTCTTTGTTTTGTTAATACTATTTTACATGGCAGACGAATCTCATTATCTGTACTGAATTTCGGAGTTTTGCAAACATTAAGAATATTTGGTAAAAATTAATGTGTAAAGAATAATTTTGTAGCAAATATATTTATATAAGTAGTTATTTGTGAGGGCATGTGTGAGCCTGTGTGCGTGTATCGAAGACATGTATTAATTCAGACTCATAGAATTAGTAGAGTATTAGAAGGGAGACCAGATAAGCACTAAATCAACCAACATATTGCTGGTATCAGTAATTAGGAGTGTAGAATTTGTGAAGCGAGCTACTTTGGGAAATTAGTAGGAACTTACGACAAACATATTTGATATTAGCTTTGTTGGTGAAAAGAAATTCATTTTCATATTTGTACGTACTTATGATAAAGTGTGCGTTAACGTCAATATTTATATCACTTATGATGCCTACAATACAAACACATACAGGAAGTAGCATGCACACACATACACACGAAATTTTGTTGCATAATATGTATGTGTGAGTATTTATGTGTGAGTGTTTGTGTGAGCGCGCGTGCGTGTGGGTGATCATGTGAGTGAGTGTGAGTGTGTGTCGAATGCGTGTGTGAGTGCGTGAGAATATGTGAGTTTGCCTGTGTGTGTTTGTTTGCGCGCGCACGCGCCTATATATTTGCATGTAATTTCGTATGATACCTAACTTGAAAACGAATGATGGTTTCATATGTTTCGTAGCACTAAATTTGTCCCATCCGCCAAACAGTAACTGATCCTTCCAGCCTCTGCTAAACGACTTCCACCAATTCTATAAAACCCCACTTCATTGTTTCTACAAGCAGCACTGACCCTCGCTTCCCATTCCATTCCACAGAGATATTTGGTAAATCTACCACAAATCAATCCCATCTAAATTCAAGATATGTTACATACACAGTAACAAGGGTTATATAATCAAGGTGATGCGCGCATCTCTGCATAACCAGAACTTCACAGACATTGGCAATAACTCCTATATTGCTCTCAAACATTTCATCTTCAGTTCATATCTTTTATTCAACACACATCCCCCATCTCTAAACGAATTTATCCGGCTAATTAGGTAGATGATGCAGTATAACATTCACAAGGAGGTCAAATATTCTAACCCTGTCAACTATCTTGCTAATGCACTCACATGCAATGTCTCAAACGTAATGAAGCCATTGTTGACAACATTCTACCACACGTTACTTCTCTATCGTATATGTAATTGGGCAATCTTCGACCTGGTTATAACCAGCGGCGCCCACTTATCACATGAAATTACTAATAGATAATATAATTTTATAGATTATAATTATGCTTATTGTACTTTTAAGATAGATAGAGAGATAGAAGGGCGGACAGACAAAGACAGATAGATAGATAGATAGAAGGACGGACAGACAAAGACAGATAGAGAGAGAGATACATACATACATAGAATTCACAGTATATAAAAGAATCCATTTTACATACAAACGAATGTATATATGCGTGTTGAGTGCGATCGTGTGTATATAGATAGACAGATAAATAAGTGAGAGTAGTAGCAGTAGTAGTAGTAAAAGCAGTAGCAGCAGTATCTGCTGTTCTATGAATTTTTTATAACCATACTCATACCTGAAGTTACAAATAAATGTAATACATACCAGTTTCTGCATCACATCCTCTGCACTAAAGCATCAGTTTTCCCATCTTATGACGGGACAATTTCATTTATTGCCGTACCTGACGCTATATTGTGCCTACAATACAACACTGTTACACTATTGATTCTTATACTCCCACATTACACAATAGATGCTTTCGCTTTCTTGTATGAATGTATGTATATATATATATATATATATATATATATATATATATAAGGCATGTATATCAAAACTACATTACATCTTTAATTCCCCAATATACAATGATACCGCAACAGATTTATATTTAATCGGGTTTCAGTATTAGTTACGCAAATGTATGTCTTAGGGTGCAATATAAATATGAGTGTATGGAGAGAGAGCGAGAGAGAGGGAGAGGAGACAGAGGGAGGGAGGGAGAGAGACAGAGAGGGAGAGAGACAGAGAGGGAGAGAGACAGAGAGGGAGAGAGACAGAGAGGGAGAGAGAGAGACAGAGAGAGACTAAAGAGATCGAAAGCTAAAGAGATTAGAAGATAGTCGCCCCTTTTCAATAGATTGTTGACTTCCGTCAGTACAATATGCACTTAATTTTCCTATTACAGTCATATGCTGTATTGAATTGAAACTTTTATTCGATCTTTTGTCTGTCCTCCATCAATATGCCCTGGGAACCCGATTTATTATCAGATATTTTTGTATATTCAGAAATTGCAGATTCGGTTGCTCACACTAAGTTGTAGGAAGACAACAAAACAATTTCAACGTATCTATTAAAATATATCCTCAGCGCAATTTAGTTTTACATTTCTTTAGTGAGAGATTATAAACTTATGAATAGAAATATTTCTTTACTTGAAGTGACACAACTAACCTTTCAGAAAAGTTCGTCTATTTTTGACGGGGCGTCGACGTTACTGATTTTATATCTCTAGCGTCGAGCCGAACGTATTGATCACATAATATTATGTATTAAGCTGTTAATATAAGTCGTCAGAGATAATATTTTCAAAATATAGAAGGGTTTCTTTCACTTGATTTCACTTTGAATACACATTTATTTGAATAGATATTCATTTGGTCTGTTTTTTTTATTATTATTAGTGGTTCTTGATTCTGTTGTTTTTATTTCTGTTATTGTTGGATATTTTTACCATTTTTATTGTCCGGGGCGGGGTAATTCATAAGCAATTTATAGTGCGTTTATTCACCGCCGTCTATCATACTGGTGTCCAGTTGTGGACGGCAATGATGACGACGCAAGAAGACTAATATATAATAAATAAGTAAAATATAGTACAAGACACGCACACACACGTATATATATATATATATATATATATATATATATATATATATATATATATATATATATATATATACATGCAACATACAGCATCTTGATAATTGTTATTTAGTTATCGTTTTTTTTTATTTCAAAATATAAACATTGTGATTCGAGTTCAAATCACTAGGTAGTAAGTTGGTGTTTGAGACTACTAGATATTCCGGCTACATATAATAATAATTTAAGCTGTTGACGCCATAAGAACTTAGAAACTGCAAGAACGGAAACTAATTCGTATTCAGAAAAGAGAATCCCCAAGCGAATAATACTAAAACACGAACATTAACTTTCATTCCATTCCATTCCATTATATTATATCATATTATATTACATTATATTCCATTCCATTCCATTCCATTCCATTAAAATAATCCTGACGACTTTGCTGCACCAAGCAAAATAGGTCTTGCACGAACTTCAGCTAAAGCCCCGTTGTTTCATGACGCTTGTCATTTGCGCAACGAGGCAAACTGTAATCTCTTTATTACCCACTAGGGGCCAAACGAGGCAAACTGTAATCTCTTTATTACCCACTAGGGGGCAAACTGTAATCTCTATTACCCACTAGGGGCCAAACGAGGCAAACTAATCTCTTTATTACCCACTAGGGGCCAAACGAGGCAAACTGTTATCTCTATTACCCACTAGGGGCCAAACGAGGCAAACTGTAATCTCTTTATTACCCACTAGGGGCCAAACGAGGTAAACTGTAATCTCTTTATTACCCACTAGGGGCCAAACGAGGCAAACTGTAATCTCTTTATTACCCACTAGGGGCCAAACGAGGCAAACTAATCTCTTTATTACCCACTAGGGCCAAACGAGGCAAACTAATCTCTTTATTACCCACTAGGGCCAAACGAGGCAAACTAATCTCTTTATTACCCACTAGGGGCCAAACGAGGCAAACTGTTATCTATTACCCACTAGGGGCCAAACGAGGCAAACTGTAATCTCTTTATTACCCACTAGGGGCCAAACGAGGCAAACTGTAATCTCTTTATTACCCACTAGGGGCCAAACGATGCAAACTAATCTCTTTATTACCCACTAGGGCCAAACGAGGCAAACTAATCTCTTTATTACCCACTAGGGGCCAAACGAGGCAAACTGTAATCTCTTTATTACCCACTAGGGGCCAAACGAGGCAAACTAATCTCTTTATTACTCGCTAGGGCCCAAACGAGGCAAATTGTTATCTCTTTATTACCCACTAGGGGCCAAATGAGGCAAACT
>NC_142939.1:68948611-69008611 GCF_046866305.1 Octopus bimaculoides
GTAAACATCACTTTCAGATATGTGGCATTTGTAATGACGTATCGATTATGTTGTTTTTTTTTTTATTTTTGCTTGTATCTGTCACGACAAATTGAAGTTGTGTCTAATGTCTTTTGAGCGTTCGTGGATGGAGTAATATACTTTTTGCCGGACATAAAGTGCTATGTTGTATTTATTTGATACATCTTAAAAAACTATTATCCTATTCAGACTTTCAGAAATAATTATTAGAAATGTGTGTCTGGCCTATGTTTATATAAGACAAAACATGCTTCGAGGCTATAAGTTATTCTCCTTTCTCTAATGCTTGATAGCTTGGATTTATCGATATAATCTGATGACAGCGAGCCATCTATCAGCGAAAACGTTTTATCCTCTTTTTTATTTATTATTTTAGCTTTAACTTCCCAGTTATTTTATTTTAGCGGCCGCGTTACCCGAAATATTGCATTATATCATAGCTTCATTGGCTTTGTGGCTCATGTGTACTTTTATCCACCCTAATTAAGCAGACTTATGATTAAAACGTTCTACTTACAATCAATTGATCTTTTTCTCGTATATTGTAGATAGATACATTCTTAGAGATTCTTTCATACCCATTGTTGAAGATTCTAAATTACATCCTATTCAAGGGAGATTCATTAATAAATTTAAGATTTAAATGTATTTGGAATGCAAAAGTTAACATTTGAGTTAAGCCGCAGGTAGAAATATTTCCGTTACCTGTTGTTCATTCTAATTAGTTTCTTAACGGATACTTATAGAGCAGTAGAAAAATGAATTACCTTTAAATTTCTTCACTAAATCTGCGATGCATGCTAGCGACAAATAAAACTAAATCCTATTCTTTGCTTCTCTGAGCCAATAATATTTACTTTTGCTTGTGAACACGCGAATCTGTCATTGCTATGATTTATAATCTCATCTTTGAGGTCGAACAAATCAACATCTAATTTCATTGTTGCCAGATGCATCTAGTTTTGAGGAATTTCACGTCAGAAATGCCAATGTGATCAAGGAGTTTACTTAGTAATTATGTTCCCTTGCTTCCCTCCTCCAGCAAATGCCTTCTACCAATAATGTCAGCACGACAAAAGCTTTATCTAGACACGGCTGGCAAATAAATTGCATTGAGAGTATATAATGTTTGTCGCAATGTGGTGTCATCTTTCTCCTTATGACAGAAATGTCTTACTAACTTACAGTTATCTGCATCATTGTTATGTTTAATTCAGTCTGTCTTTTTTCTCCACAGTGAAGTATTGTATCGTTCAATACCAATTACATTCATGTGAGCAAAGTTGCTCATAACGGAATGACTTTCTCTGTGGAAGTCCTTGGGTAGAGATGCAAAAATGTCTACTTTGTCCTCATAATGTTGTAAATAAGTCATAACTAGTCAATCGTTAATTGCCCTAGTCCCAGTTCAAAATCACCCACCTATTTTCAAGTAAGCAGATAGTTTCCAGTCTGCTAACTTTTTGCTCAACTGCAACTGTAATCTTTATGCTGCCAACGCCGTTGTCTGCTCACCAAGGAGACATAAAACGTCATCAAATTTAGCCCGCACACCCTGTGTGTGTGTGTGTGTGTGTCGTGTGTGTGTGTGTGTGTGTGTGTGTGTGTGTGTGTGTGTGTGTGTATGTGTGTGTGTGTGTGTGTGTGTGTCTGTGTGTATGTGTCTGTATGTTTGTCTGGTTGTGTATGTATGTGTATGTATGTGTATATATGTGTATGTGTTTCTGTGTTTGTGTGTGTGTCTGTGTGTGTGAGTGTGTGTATTGATCAGTATTCAGAAGCATAGAATTACAGGAGTGTTAAAGTGCTAAGCTCCGATACACCTGCCACTTGTAAACCCGTACATTTCAAGCGAAATGTCATAACAAAAAATATAATGGTGACTGACTAATTATCTCGTCTTATACTTAAATTACGATTAAAACAAAAAAAAAGTTGGCTGAGATCATACAGCGTCTATCACTTTCATTATTCAATTCCCCTTAACCCATCCTAGGTGTTTGAATCAATCTCTTAACAGAAGAAATTCGATAGTAAACCAAAATGATGTAACTAATGTTCTTCTTTTCTGTTTTAATAGATTTCTCGGACATCTTTCATTGTATTTAAACTCTTCATTTCCTACTTTGGTACAATCAGCTTTTCGGAAAACTTGTCACTGGAATGTTTAATGAGTCATATGCTCATTAGGAATTTTCTCAGACGTCTCGGCTTTTTCAATTAACCGAAATTTGATTACTTTTCTCGATTGTAAAATTCATTAATACGTTTGACTTTTCCAGGCAATTGACATTAAAACTTCCCGTATTTTCAGATGTTTAATTTGCTGAAGTTAATTGTATTGTATAGGATAATATCTAAATTATATTTTAGGAATAAATTCCTCTTTATATGTGTGCGCAGGCGTCTATCTATTTATCTAGGCGTGTGTGTGTATTCATACATATATATATATATAAGGAATAAAAAATCTCTGAGCGAGATATAAACAATAGCATCACGACATCGTGAGGTACATTAGCCACCTAAATGTGGCTGACCATATACACTAGCATGTATATCTATCTATCTATCTATCTATCTATATATATATATATATATATATATATATATATATATATATATACACACATGGTTTTTAAATGTTCGAAATACGAGACTAGAAAACAGTCAACAACTGATGAAGGGTCGTTCTATATGTTGTTTGTCTTGTTTTCCGTTTGTGTCTTTCTTTGTTCAAAAAAATAGTTCATATTTCATGAACTCGCACTTCATACTTTTTATTGTACACGTTTCGTGACGTTCTGTGCCCACATATGCATATATATATATATATATATATATATATATATATATATATATATATATATGCATGTGTGTGTGTATGTAAGTATGTACATATACTCATATATATATGCAGATATATTATTTATATTATTATATATAGAGATAGGTAGATAGATAGATAGATAGATAGATAGATAGATAGATAGATAGATAGATAGATAGATAGATAGATAAGGAGTAAATGCTCACATGAATATTTATATATATACATTTTTATTATTATTATCAACGTTAAATTTAAATAATTGATAAAATAACAACAAAAATATAGAATGTAGCAACCAACAATAGGTTTGAATAGCTGAAGAAAAATTCATAGTTACAATTACTATAATTACAATAGAGGGTACACGAGGCGCCTACTTGCTAGAAAGAGGAGCTAAATCCTCAAGTAAACCACTGAATTACACTGAAAAGAAATTACACTTCAAAAGAAATGATTCTGTGTCAGATTACCCCGTATTCACTTGGCTAGAAATAACAGCAAAATATCTCTCACATAATTCCATCTTCAGAAGAAAGGACTTATTGCATAACAGGGTTTTCTCTCTCTCTCTCTCTCTCTCTCTCTCTCTCTCTCTCTCTCTCTCTCTCTCTCTCTTCATACATACATTACGTATGTAAATGTGTAAGAACGAATATTTGCATACATCAATTTACCCTACTTGAGTAAAAGCATAGGAGGGTGATGATGAGGAGGACTGGCTTCTAAGCTTCTTCATAAATAAAAAAAATAATAACAAAATCTTTACAGAATTTCACTCATACAATGATAATGAAAATGATTATAATGAACCAGAGATTAGCAATCTTTTTATGGATTTTTGAAGTAGTAACAAAGAATTATGGTGGTGGCAAATATGGTTTGTAAAGATGCTAATAGCAGCTGCAATATTCTTTCTTCCTTTATGATGTCTGTTTATTCTGTTTAATCTGTTGACTGGTTCCTTGCTTTGGTTTCTCGGATACTTAATACCTTCACAGACAATCTCTGGATTGATTTTATAATATAAACACAATAAATACTCGGTGTTGAGAGGTTAAATAAATGTTTAGAATAACATACATCGCTTCTAGTGAATACATATCACTTCCTTCCGACGTGAATTTATTGAAGTTTCTTAGCCATTACAAAAGTATCCATGTAACGTATCGTAGCGTATTTCAGAAGAAGCGTGATAAAAATATGGAAACACATTATATTTCTTTATATCCAGACTCTCAGTTCAATCTATGAGATAAATGAATATCAAAAGCTGATTGATTCAGCCATTAAACAAACAATCCGCGTATTGACAGAAGCAGGGCATTATAGTCCTTAAATTAATTTAGATTTTGGTCTTGAACTTCGTTAAGTGATGTTCCGACAGAAAATTATAATCTCCAGAAGAGCAACAACATTTTGTCGATTCAGGATTTAGTGCAATTTTCTTCAGAAGAAAGGACTTATTGTATAACAGGGTTTTATCTCTCTCTCTCTCTCTCTCTCTCTCTTTCTTTCTCATTCTCTCTCTCCATATATACATTACGTATGTAATGTATATATGGAATGTATAACTGCTCGACTTAATTTTCACTGTTCATAATCGGTTAAGTACCTCTCTGCTCAATATTTTACTATAGATTTTAAGTTTTAAGCTTCTTCCTTACGCAGAAGAAACAGCATCTTCATTTTACAGTAACCATCAGCTCACAGTTTATAATTGAGGACAAATACATATGTGTTCAGTTTTGCAAACTGATTTCTGCCGATTAAATACATACAAATATATGCAGCTCTGCGTACTCACGCTCAAACACACACACACACACACACACACACACACACACACACACACACACACAGCACATTGTATTTGAAATTCACATCTTTTGTAGACAGATCTTACGTCTGATATGTGGCAATATATTTCTTAACAACTCCCTGTGACAGTCACCACATGATGACATTGGATCCAACTTCCATATAAGAAACAGCTAAAGTAATCGAAACAGAAACAAAACTTCTAAAATATTTGAAGACTGTCATGGAGGAATTGCAATGGCTAAATCTGCATTCTAAACCAGTAACATTTTTTTCTCCAAGATCAAAAGATACATCAGCTCTATCAAACTTTACACTATATATAATACATAGTTTCCATAGGAAGTGGAAACCTGCGTAGGAATGTACAACAAAATATACGAAACAAAGTAACCCAGGTCATATAGCTATGAAGAATATCCAGTTGAATCACTATCACTCATCAAAATTTATCTGTCATAAACAAAACTTATATTATCGCTTCCCCACAGAGATTACTTCAACCCTATCTCCGAACTACGAATTAACATCCTCACTAACCAACGACATACTTCTATTTATTTGTTTCACTAAATAAATGCTATTTTAAAGATAAACGAATACATTGCTCCACGGACGACAAATTCACTGGATATCACTAATTTTCATTTACTTTTTAGGGAAAATAATTCACAGGATTTTCCATTAAGCAGCAAATACCAGTTCGTTTCACGAATCTTCGAAAGCTTGTAAACTTATATAAGATTCGGTTAACAGCAAGGAAACAATAATACAAACAGGAGAACGATATTGCATTCTCATTGCGGAAATTGACTATTTGCATCAAGGAATTCTAGATGAATGCACATTATTGGCCGACGAAACCTCTATAAGAATGAATTATTCGATAAAATAGGTTGATAAATAGATTTACAAATGTGCGGTATCAATCGATTGAAACGTATAGTTCATGGTCAGAGACCATCATACGCACACATACATTACACGCATGCATCGTCGCATGCACACACCTTCACGTATATATGCACATGTGTGAATGTGTGAAGTTGATGCTCCAGGAATCTCATGTGTATAAATAACTAAAATAAACAGCTGAGGAGTATAAACTGTATGTTGAATATCCTTCTCCCTCTCTTTGTTTATTTTATACTCAGTATGTATGTATGCATGTATGTATGCATGTATCTATCTATCTATCTATCTATCTATCTGTCTGTCTGTCTGTCTGTATGTCTATCTATCTATATTTCTCGCTATATATATGCAGTATATAGGATATCATATATGTGTGCGTGCGTGTGTGTGTGTGTGTGTATGCGTGTATGTGTATGTGTGTGTGTGTGTGTGTGTGTGTGTGTGTGCGTGTTATGGAGATGTGTCTACGTCTGCGAGGGGGAGATAGGTTGTATGTGCTTGTGTATAAATGCGGCCGATGACAAGAAGCTTCATTGCTTGACAGGATTTTAAAAACCTAACTCCAATATCATTTAAAAAGCTTACCTTCAGTGTATTATATGGAACACGTGAGGAAGTGATAATGTCGGTGCGCTATGCCTGTGTGTGTGTGTGGGGGGGGGGGTGTTTCCGTGCGTTCGTATATGTATGTGTGTAAGTGTGCGTGCGCGCGCGTATATGTGTGTAAATGTGTATGCAAGTTGCCGCGTGAATGAAAGGCTTTTCCGTATATATAATTGTGAGACTGATTTTCTACAGAATTATATCTATATGAATGTATGTGTATATATATATATATATATATATATATATATATATATATATATATATATATATATATATATATATATATATACATGTATATATATATATATGTGTACATGTATAAATGTATGTAAAAATGGATACACATCTATATATTACATATGCTATACATTTTTACACACACACACACACACATATACATATATATATATATATATATATATATATGTGTGTGTGTGTGTGTGTGTGTGTGTGTGTGTATGCATGTATGTATGTATAACTAAGTAATGCGTAAATAAGAAATCTTCATCAACAAAAGACAGACGAAAAGATTTGCAGACAAAATCTGGAAAAAAAGTTTAGGCTAAACATTAATAACATATAACAAAACCCTACGGAGAAGCAAAACGACAAAGTTTGACGTTAAACACGATAACATTAGTTGAAACACAACACCCACTCAAATGGAAAGAAAACAGTGTAGGATTGGTAAAGCGAAGACACAAAATAGGAAAAAAACTGAAATACAGGAGAGAAAAAAAAGAAACTAATATTAAATAAAAACATTATTTCAATAGGAAGTATCGACCACATCTTATATTCAACAACAACACAGAGATTATTAAAGCAATGTTGAAAAATCTCTTCTTAAATAGGCCAACCCTTTAAATATACATACCAGTATATGAATACACATACATATATTACTACACACGTATTCACATACATATTTGTGCCGATTTACGTGTGTCACCGATAAATGTATATTTATATATATATATATATATATATATATATATATATATATATATATATATATATATATATATATACATATATATATATATATATATATATATATATATATATATATATATATATATATATATACATAAATACAAATATATATCATATAGTGTGTGTGTATCTGCATATATGTAAGTATAATGTGCATAAATGTGTGTATGCTCGCGTGCGCGTGTTTTATAGAATGGTCACACTTCACAAATCGCCTTTACTAATACTCAGCTTGTTATGAATAATTGGAGCATCCGGTTTCTATATAATGAACATACATTAAATAAATTTGAATATTATAGGAAATTAAATCAAAATGTTACTATGAGTTACTTTAGAGAGATTAGCGTATGTTTCGCCAACAGTGATGTAAATGCAGTGATGGACAGAAGCAATATGGTGAATATGTAAACATATAGGTTTGTAGAATATTTCAGTAACAATGGAATACATATAATTTCTCACGTAAACAATGTTTGCAGTAATTCGAACAAAGAGTCAATGTACGTAAATATTGCTACAACAATTAAATTATTAATGAACCTGATCCTCCTTCCTTCGTCAGTCATGTCGGTAGAGATTTGTCTCAAATTTATTTTCAAAAACAAGTTATTATTGACATTATTTCTTGTTTCTATGAGACGACGGGCAAAAACAACTAAAATCACAACAGACAATAATACAGAAATTTAAAATCACTTTTTAGACACCTAATTACTATGAATAATCTCCGTAGGCATTTTATTGTTCTTTTTAATACACACATAATTCTTAATAACCATTTTAATGACAACTGTATTGTTCTCTAAAATCAGAACTGTCGTCATTATATTCAATGCCAAACATTTACCAATGCTTCCAAAATACATGACAATTTCTGAAATTTCATTTTCTAACACACACGCACGCACGCACGCACGTACACACACACACACACACACACACACACACACACAAACACACACACAAGTTTCTGTAGTAAAAATCTTGCTTCCCTACAACATGCTTTCTGGTTTAGTGTCAGTGCTTGGCATTTTGGGCTAATGTGTTCTGTCGAATCCCAGGGCCAACAGCAGTCTTGTGAGGGCCATATCTGACGGAAACTAAAATAATCCCCTCGTATCTATGTATATATATATATATATATATATATATATATATATATGCGTACATATACGCGTGCGTGTATATATATATATATATATATATATATATATATATATATATATATACATAGTTGAAATTTACAGTAAAACAAAATATGAAGACAGGTGTATAAACAACAAGCAGGTGTATTTGTTTGTCGCTCGTGGGTGTGAGTTTGTGTGATCTACCTATGGTTGGACAGAATGCAGTTGGTGGCTTGCTCACTAGATAATAGGGTTAGAATCTTTAGTTATACTCTACCTAGACTGCAAAGATCTTGCCCAACCACGTGGTCCGAGAAAAACTGATTGGGATTTCTATTTGCTGTTGCTAATATTTCAATACCCATATCAACAGCTAAATGTGGCCCGTCTTGTTTGATAGCAGTCCAATTTCCAGTAGCCATCTTGAACTCTGACTAATTCTACATTCGGCGGTCTAAGCCTGAGGAGCTAGGTTCGTTGTTGGAGCCTACAAAACTTTAAGCTGCATGGAGCCAAAGCAAACTCTGATTGAATTATAATATATTCAACTTCTACCAAATTTGTTAAGTGCATCTTTCTCTCGCTTGAGAAGGCTCCCTGCCTTAAAGTTACATTGTCGTCTTGAACGATCCTGGCACGTCAGGTGCCGGCGTGGTTGTGTAGTAATAAGTTTGCTCATAATGACATGGTTCCAAGCGCAGTCCCACTGCCTATCATCTGGGGCAAGTATATTCTACTCTGGCCGACCAAAGCCTTGTGAATGGAAAGAAGTTCGTCGTATATGTGTGTGTGTGTGTGTGTGTGTGTGTGAGTGGGTGTGTCTGTGTTTTTCCTTCACCGCCTCTTGACAACTGGTGTTGGTACGTTTAAGTCTGTAACTTAGCAGTTCGGTAGAATAAGTACCAGGCTTTAAAAAATTAAGTCCTGAGATCGATTCATTCGACTACATCTCTTCAAGAGTAGCCCCAACATGGCCGCAGTCTAAATACTGAAACAAGTAAAAGATGGACGATAAAAGATGTGTGTGAAAGAATTTCATATGTTGGAGATAACAATGTTTAAAAAGAATTTCTTTTTCTATTCCTGCTAAAAGAATATGAATCTTTACAAATATGTTTGAATTAACAGCTTAGAAATGATTTGTTATAGAAATAAAGTTTTAACTGAGCGGTTGGCTAGCATCAGAAAGTCTATAAGGACACGGTGTTGAGGAAGAATGACCAGAAGAATATGATGTGCGTATAATTTGTGTATTTAAAGAGTAAAAATATTTCTCAAAATTCCCTTTCGCAATGTTTCTGTGCGTAGAATGCAAGGTGCATAGTTCATTGATCGAACTCATAACAAACTCATTACAAACGGAAGCTCAGCCATTGTTCGGATAATGTAAGAAAAGGGAACATTTCATCCCTTGAAATATTTTCTAACAATTTTATATATTTTCCTATTTAAAGCGGTTAGAAAGAGAATTTTATTGGAAGTCTCAAAATGAAATGAACATAATTTTCATTTACAAATGATATTTTTAGATTAAGCTTCTGGTTTCAAATTTTGGCACAAGGCCAGCAATTTGAGGTAAGGAGTTAGTTGATTACAGTGACTCCTAGTACTCAATTGGTACTTGTTTTATCGACCCCGAAAGGATGAAAGGCAATATTGACCTCGGCAGAATTTTAATTCAGAATGTAAAGAGCCGGAAGAAATGACGCTAAGCATTTTGTCCGTTGCACTGACGATTCTGCCAGCTCACTGCCTTAAGCTTCTGAAAATATTAGTCGACATTACGTTACACGGTATCTATGTTTCTCACTCATTATGTTTCGATTGATATGACTCTTGAAGTATTTGAGGTTGTTTAATACGTTTCCAATCAATCTCTCCAACGACAAATAGGTGTTTCACACAATGGACTCTTTGGAAAATTATAATTTGTTCACTTTTCTTATGTTTTTTTTTTAATAATTCTTTATTACTAGCGAGAGATTAGATCCTTTTATTTTATTGGTCAATACGAAGATATGTTGAGCAGCACCTTATTTCTGATACGTGTATTTTATTGACTTTTGCAAAAGGATTTGAAATTCGAAACTTGATTAGATGGAATATGCTTTGAAAAATTATTTATTTGACTTCACTAATGACCAGATACGGCAATAATTATTGCACGATGAAGAGATTCGAATATAAAAGCTGACAGACTTTATAGCATCAAATGCCAAGGAATACATTATTACTAAATATTTTAGCTAACGAAATTGCAGATCTTGATAATATCCACAAGATCTTAAAACTATTTCAAGTTAAAGTTAACTTTCCAATAATACAAAGTCTTGAAGTATAGAAATAATCGCTGGAATGAAACACAGAAGCACTAAAATAACGTGGTTAAGTTCTGTCTAGAAAGAAAACATAAAGGCGACCTAAAAACAAAATTACTTCAATCATATAAAGAAAGCTATTGAAGTAAGCTACTCTAATGTGAAATACAACACATTAGTATGACAGAAAAAAAATATCGATATTAATGTAGGATATTATCACATTAACATACCTATTATCATTCAACTATTATATGTTTCCGTTTAAGAAAGAATATCTGATGGGGGGGGGGGTCTTGTCATAATAGACATCCTAAAGATAGTTAGAAAGCAGAACTTAAAAAGAAAAAAGGCTCGGTAAGATATGAACAACAATACGACTTCATAAATCTGTTACAAGCAATCACAAATATCTCTTAGGAATAAAAACACAGAATACAAATATGAGTAGAAGATCTAGAACGAATTGTGAAAGAAATATTATTCTCTCCTGTGACATCAAAGACTAATTTTATTGCTTGGAAACGTAATTAACGTTTAAATGTTAAGGACTAAGGAGTAATATATTGTATATATACAGAATGAGAACATCTACGTGTACACACACACACTTATATATATATATAACATACACATATATATATATATATATATATATATATATATATATATATATATATATATATATATGGATGTATGTATGGAGTCACGTATACATATGTATGTCTATATATATATATATATATATCTTCTCCCTCTTTTTATTCTCTCCCTGTTTGTTTCCTCTTATTTCTTTCTGTCGTAGAGCGTAGGCTCGAAACGTAAAAGACTTTCTCACTTTCCCGAGCGTCAAACTAATACACTTGTTTGTTGTTCATAAAACTGTCTTCTTTTGTGTCTCTGTAAATTTCAACTATATATAAATGTATATATATATATATATATAAATATATATATATATATATATATATATATATATATATATATATATATATACAATTAAGATTCAACTGAATTAGGTACTTAAGTTAAAGCCATATCAGGTGATTATCAAACTCTGTGCAGGAGTACCTGCACTTCTTCTTGCAGTGTATGCAGACAACAGGACTCAACTTAGTGGGGATGTCCACTCGTGGTTGTTTAGACATGTACTTTATATAAAAAATATTTTCTATAATATTTCCGAAGTGCAGAATCCAAGGTAGGTGAATAATATATAAATATAAAAATGGAACAAAAACGCAATAGAGGACAATAAAACATTCGGACAAATAGACGATACAAAGGCAGACAAGAGAAACAACAATTAGAAGGACAGGCAAAAAAAGTTAAGCGCCAGACGTCAGGACCATTTCAGGCAGTTACATTTGAGATGGTTCGATCTGGTTGCCCCACCGAGTAGTCTAAGCTAAGAGCATTAAACCCCTTTGTAAGAAAGCTAGCGAATGTGTACAGCAACAAAGACAAACAAAAACGGAAAATATGGTACACAATTACGAATACAAATAACAAGAAATAAGAACAGGTGTCTATGAATAAATAATCGATTATCTTAAGAACTTCATCATTAGCGTACAGCTGTTTCTCATTCATATTTGAATATATATGGTCCACTAGTCTTGCCAAGCTGGAGGGGGAAAGATTCGCTCCATTACTCAAAATATATCGGACAGAGATTGTGACATTAATCGGCTGGAATGGACGTTTGCCTGGGGCTAAAATGTAGTAACACAGTTCTATATAGAACTGCCATGTGATAGTGGCAAAAAACATGTTACCGTCTAGTATTGGCACAACTTATATCTCGTTCAGAGATTTTAAAACTAGTTACTTTGCTCGATACGAGATTAGCATCTGTCTGCCACTTCTCTGTGAGTTGGGATGATTGACCGCCATCTCTAGCAGGCAGGTACCCAGTGCCGATGACAGGTAAAGGCCCAGAAACTATGGTCTACTGGTCTTGCCAAGATGGAGGGGAGGGATTCGCTCACTTAATCAAAATATATCAGACACAGGTTGTGTGTCATTAATCGGCTGGTAAAGACGTTTTCCTAAGGTAAAAATGTAGTAACATAGTTCTGTACTGAACAGCCACGTTATAGTAGCAAAAAAATGTTACCTTATATATGTGTGTGTGTGTGTGTGTGTGTGTGTGTGTATGTGTGTGTGTATCTTTATGTTGTTCTTGTCTACCACTACCGTTTGTCATTTTACGGTGCAAAAAATCCGCAATCACCCTGTCAAATTGATCACTTAAGACAGTGGTGTGAATTGTGAGAAATATGACTACTTTTCTTAGCATGGTTTCAGATCACGCAAGAGCTATCTCCTTCGCTTGTGTATAGTTACTTATATTAAAGTAATCTTTATATCACATACTTTAAATACTGTAGAAACCTTAAATATTTACGGCGCAATACACTCATTACAGTTCACGTTAAACAACAATCGGCCACAGATCATTCTGGGTGTTTCTGCAAAAGGTTTCAGTCGGCGTTTTCTTTTCCTCTCTTTTCTAATTGAATATAATGCCTCATGAATATATTTGTGCTGACTGAGTTTATCTAATCTGTAATTTGGTGCCCTGTGTGACAAGTCCTTCTTTTCAATGTTGCAAAGTTACGAAAAGGAATTCATTGCTTTGTTCCATTTTACATATCCACTTTCTACTGGAATTTCATTGGTTCAAACACACAAAAAACATTAATAATTTATTGAACCCTTTAACTGAAGATTTAATTATTGTACAGATACGAGTTTGGTGAAATTATAGCGTGGCAAACGAAAGTGCTTTTAGATATGTGGATAGCGTATTTCGAAGCCTATAAGTAAACATATTGTAGTATTTAGCAATGGTTCCTCAGATCTTGAATTGAAATCGGGATAAGGCCAGCTACTCCTTTTACCCTTATGGAGTCGATAAAAGCAAAGCTGGTCAAAGGCTGGCATCGATTTTATCGACTATGCATTTACTCAAAGTCTACGAATGCTAGAATCAATATTTACAGTAAAATATGTGCAGAAAGAAACCCAATCGGAATTGACTTCGGCTCTTTATACGGACGAGCCGATGAAATATGCATTGGTAACGCACTGAAGATATATCAAACGAGTAAACCTATTTAAAAAACAAATATTATCATTGCGCTTTTTCAAAGGAATATTTTATTGTAATAACAGCAATATTATGGTACTTACTTTGCCGTGTCGACGTTTGCATGATAATTACTAAACTCTTTATAAGCTGATCTGTTGACGGTGTTTCTACGCAGGATTGAAACTATCTCCGTTTACCGCTAGTGCTGTGCGAAAGGCTGTGATATTCAGGTTTTTCTCGCTTTTCCCTATCAGTTATATAATTTGACATTTAGCTGTCAAATTTTAGTCTTTTTCAACCCTTATCGAATATTTTACATTATATTCTTTATTTCATTCTTTGTTGATTCGCATTTCTATTTTCTTTTGCAGACGTCGATACGTAATTGTTCCTTTATTTTTTTGCTCCGCGACAACAATTTCAGTTGAAATCACTTTATCTGTCAATCAGAGAGGAATGTTATCAAACGCGTTATCATGTAACACTAACTACATGTGTCGCAAGTAGCTTTTAATGATATATATATATATATATATATATATATATATATATATATATATATATATATATATATATATATATATATATATATATGGTCTGATCAATAAGTATCCGGACTGTTGCCATAGGAACGAAGCTGTGTGAAGTCGCTGGGCACATTGACATTTAACACTGCTGTTTAACGTGCTCGCTCACATCCGCTGTTTACAGCAGTGCTCGGAAGTAACGTGTGCAGCGTGTGATCGTCACATTGACCATGACAGAGAAAGTTCTCGTGGGGATACCTGATCAGAGTTGCAGAAAGTGTATGAGCCGCATACAAGTGTACGAGTGTTTCAGACGTTTCCAAGATGGCCGAAAAAGTGTCGATAGTGACGAACTTTCAGGGAGACTTGCAACCAGCAGAACTGAGAAAAACATCGCAGATGTTCTTGCAGCAATGAGAGAAAATCGTCGAATCACCATCCGAGAGTTATCAGAGGACGTGCAGATTAGTTACAGTCAGTTCAGTTCAGTACACTATCACTGAAGATTTGGGCATAAGACGCGCCTCTGCCAAAATTGTGTCAAAACTGCTTTCAGCTGATCAAAAAGACATTCGGATTTCAGTAGCATAAGATCTTGATTGCTATCTTCAGTTTGATATTGTAGTGGTGACAGTTGTGATTTGTAATTTACAACTGTATTTAGATGGCTAAAATGGCTACCTTAAATGCACACCAACATCGGTTGTCAAGCGATTGGGGGGGGGGGGCAAAGACAGACACATGAATATATACATACCAAATCCACTCTCAAAACTTTGGTCGGCCCGAGGCTATAGCAGAAGACACTTGCCTAAGGTGCCAAGCAGTGGGACTGAACCCTGAACCATGTAGCTGAGAAGCAAGCTTGTATATGTGTGTGTATGTGTGTGTGTGTGAAAAGCATTGAAAGCATGGAAGTGCTCGAGTCAGACCCGAAACGCTAGATAAATATAAGAGATATAGATAAGAGGTTCAAATCAGGCAGACTACGATTGATACATATACGGATTTAATTATGATAGAGTTGTCCAATATAAAACAAAAATACATTTGGAGCATAAATCAATTATTTCAAAGTAATTTATTTTGAATTCTTAAAAGAAATTTCTTTCATTATTCTTATCTATATTTTTATCTATACTCCAATATGTCTATATATCTATATATTTATTTGTCTATGCCTATTTTTAGTATTCATATATTTTCATATTTCTATATCTTTATATTGCGAATGTATTAATATATGTTTTAAATAGGACAACTCTATCATAACTAAATTCGTATACATATGTATCAATCGTCGTCTGCCTGATTTGAACCTCTTCTCTGTATCTCTTATGCTTATGCACACAAGCACACACACACACACACACACACACACACACACACACACATGTATGTATATGTACTTAAAAATATGTGTGTACAAATAGAGAGAAAGAGAGAGAGGTTTGCGTTGAGTTCACTCGCAAAACCTTATGAATATTTCTAAGTAATTAACTGAGATGTATTTCTGTGACAATTTAATTAAAATAAAACACCTGGTTCTTTATGAGTCTCGGAATAGTATTTGATTATAAATGCAACGTTTAATTGATTTATTACAAGCATGTTAGCAACTATATACCACTGTCACCAGTGATAACTTATCGGGCTGTCGGAAAATGATATGAACCCATATCCATTGCAAATTATGAAGCTGGAATGAAACTATAAGATATATTAGAATATGGTCTTTGTTATATATCGAACTGTTGCCAAATTTACTATTCTGTAGAGGAGAAAAAATATAACAAACCATGTGACTTGAACTTCTGATGAAGTCGGGTTAATGGCATATTTTGTGTTGTTTTATTAGTGTTCAATCAAGCATTAACCATCAATGAATGATTGTTATTAAATGTAGCCCAGGTAGTAATGTTTTAAGGTTATAATTTCTTGAAAGAGAAATTGCAGAGCTTGTGAAATGAAGAAATTTTTAGTAGCATATGAAATTTATGTGCAATTTAGAGGAGACGAATCCTAGAGTTTTCACTAAGAATTCAATGTAACATAAGACAGAGTCAGCACAGTTAGTGGCGGAGATGGACAGTTAATTCCAAACAGAGTTATTAGTTATTGTGTCTACCTTAGTGAAAGTGAACAACATATGAATTTATATACAACAATCAGATATATTTTGTTATGATTTACAGATTTTTATTAATTCACCGATTCTTTAAAATAAGACATTATATTTATAAAAATGTGAAAACATTTCCCAATAAAATAATGGCCAACATATGTTGTAGCATTTTATCTTCAACTAAAGTTAATGCCTATTTCGTTGTATTGCCCTCCAATTCCTTAGTTTATTCCTCCATGTTTTTAAATATTTCGTTAACAACCAGAATATTGACATTTGAACAGAACAGTAAAAATAAAACAGAGATTCACAAACAAAAATAAAGTCAGTTATAAAATTTAAAGATTTGTTTCCAAAAATTAAATTTGCGCAGGGAAACATTCTGCATTTTGATGTTGTTACAATTGTTAGAGTTTTACGTAACTGAAGCCAGAGCAATACCCTATAACTTAATATTCTAATGTTTCAGCAGCTTGAGTTGCAGATAACTCATTAACAAATGACATTTCATTCGGATCTGCTGACAATTTTAGTAGTGTAGTAAAAATTAAATCGGGAATGAAGATGCAGGATTAAATATTCCATCAGCGAGTGAAGCCATATTTATTTATAATTTAGATACAAGGCCAAACTTTTTCGGAAAGAGATATTGTAAAAGAAATTGAGTCAAACACAGCTATTTAATCAGTTTTTCCTGGCAGTCTAAAATACGGAATTCTTCCCAAAGAGCATTTAATCCAAAAACTAAGAGTAGTCATTAAACACCAGAAGTTATTTCGACCAACACTTAATTTTTGTCTTCATTTACAAACAAAACTTATATGAATGAAATGGAGTTATATGAGCTACAAACTAAAAGACATTGGAAGCAATGTTACCAGTCATTACTCTTGGAGGCAGTAAAAAGCATTCATCCTGTTGGTCAAAAAATGTCATCAACAACAGATATGACGTCATAACTGCCAAGTGCCTTTTCATGTTGAGAAACAGATAGTGAGATGGGGGCCAAGTCAGAAGAATAGGGGGTGATCAACCAGATCAAAGCCACAGTCACACAAAGCAGTCATTGAAACCTAGGACTGATGTGTTAAAATAGTGTCTTCATCCCATGAAACAAGACCCCTTTCGTCAGTTTCCTTGGTTGTTTCTCTTGATAAGCTTTTGTAACTGCCTCCATTGATGATGTGACACTTTTGAAGATTGTGAATGCCTTGTGTCTCCAAAAAATCTGAGGAGGGGTGTCTCCACTGAAAGACTTATCTCTTTGCCTCTGTCTTAAAATGATGAGCCCAAAACTGATCCTGTGTTGGGTAAGGTCTATGGAAACCAGCTGAGTCTGCCTCAAACAATGCCAGATCTTCCTATGATGTGATCAGCCTGTTGCGCTTTTGATCAAACATTTAGAAGATGTGGCATCCAACGAGCAGAAACCTTCGTGATGCCAAGTTCATTGGGCAGAATATTTCCAACTCTCTCACGGGATATGTTAACAGCCTTAATCATTTGATAAATAGTTAGTTGCCTGTCAATCATCATCATGGTGATATTTTCCTTGGTGGTGGCAGGACGTTCAGAACCTTGGATCAGCTTCCCTTTCTAAATTCAACCGCCCACTTTTGCACTATTGATAAAGCTTGGGCGTTATTCCCTAATATAGCAACCATGACAGCAGGGATGGGGAGGTTGGCTAAAATCCTTCTCTGCAGGTCCTTGATAACACCACGATATCAAATTGTTTCCAATTTCAAGAGACGTCGTTACTAGTTTCTTTAGAAGTCTGTTTGCCTGGAAAGCAAGAATGCATTTATTAATAATAATAATAGTTAAAATTAATGCATGCAAGATTTTACGGCTGTCATGATTCCTTCGTAGTCAGTCTACGAACTTTTCAGTCACCCCCACCCCTAATAACCAGAAAATGCATCACGAAATTTGTTCTATTTGAAAAATAAAAATGTCATTAAACCGACCTGAACCCCAACAAAATGTGAAGGAAGAGGCATCAATATCTGGACAAAACTAGAAACCAGAAAACATAATTCAGGCAACTAATGTAGTATAGAAACTTGTATGTAAAGAAAGAAAGAAAGAAAGAAAGAAAGAAAGAAAGAAAGAAAGAAAGAAAGAAAGAAAGAAAGAAAGAAAGAAAGAAAGAAAGGGAAAAAGAAAGAAATTAAGGAAGGAAGAAAGAAAGAAAGATAACGAGAGACAGAGAGAAAGGGAGGAGGAAGTAGTTTAAAGTTACAAGTGACAGCACGCTATGAGTGTCAGCCATTGATTTGGCACATTTACTAATGAATACATTCGTTTGTATCTCATAAATTAAAGTAACTTAACCATCAAGACAGTGTGTGTGTGCGTGTGTGTGTGTGAGAGAGAGAGAGAGAGAGAGAGAGAGAGAAAGAGAGAGAGAGAGAGAGAGAGAAAGAGAGAGTGAGACAGAGAGAGTATTTTGTAAACGTGTTCACATATATATACACTTCATAATCATAATTTCTGTTTCACTGTTTAAATAAAAACTGTACCTAAACCAAAAGGCAGGGATTACTGTTCGTCCTACCGAGAAAAAAAAAACAGCTTACAAATACTTATAAAATTGTCGACAGGCACTGATTTCACTAATTTCCATGTCAATATGTTTACTAACGGCATGTATTGAATAACCCAGGTACAGAGACGACGTGTGTGTAGATCAACTTCCAGACAATGTCACGTTGCACATGTTTCATAAGCAAGCATCGGGTGAATAGGATTTTGTCTTAAACAACTGGCATCTCTGTTGACGTCAAAATAAGAACTTTTCAGCCAGTTTCCATTCTTTATTACAATTTAACAATTCGTCCCTCAGAGAGAAGGGGATAACAATTGTATGAGACGAAGCATCTGATTTGGCTCAATTCAGTATTAGTCTTCACACTGGGAATGGGATTGATATACTTTAAATAACAAGAAGTTGAGTGTTTGAATAAATTTTAAATACATTCAACATCGTCTTCTTTTGAAACTATGGAAATCCTTTGAGCAGGATGAATACGAGAAAAACACGACTGGTTTGGAGATGACATTGTTGTTTGTAAAGAATATCTTTACGCTTTCATGTTAGAGGCAGAAAGCAACGCAAAGTAACAACCCTAGATTTAATTCGGTTCTATTTCTAGCGTCAGACAGAATATATATTTGTACATTTATTATGATGTACACATTGTCAGCAGATTTATTGGTTCCAAATTTTGGTACAAGGCGAGCAATTTCCGAGGGAGTCATTAGGTCTAGACTGCGGGGACGGTAAGCGTCACAATAGAATAGTCCTCCTCTTCCCATACGACGAAGGCAGGTCCCTAGTCTGAGACGCGACGTGCAGCGACACGTTCTCTGGCCCCAAACTTGCTGCATCGGCCGCAAATCACCACCCGTAATACAGAGAAGAGAAAAATATAAAGATATAGGAGCCTGAGTGGCCACTATCAGTTTGTGCCAGTCACCGTCGATTCGTTACGTGTTCTCGGTCCCTGCGGTCTCGATTTTCTCTGCAAAGTCGAGATAACTTAGTCCGTCTCAGAGGTGGGACGGCTGCTGCATTGAGTGTCTCTGGCCATTCTCTGAGACAACGTCATGTCATTGTTCCGGGGGGGGGGCCGCATTGCTCTCTGTCCCTCAACTTTCAGATGCTTAATCCTCCTCCCCCGCTTTTCTTTTTCTTTGTTTCCTTGCAACTGAATTGTGATTCAATCTTTATACACAGAAATCTGATTTCCTTTGTCATCGGAGGTTGATTAAATATACATATACACACACACACACTCGCACACACACAAATACAACACACGCACATATACACACGCTTGGACACAGCCAACATTGTTATTGTTGTTGATTTGACTGCGTTCGTTCATATTCCTGATAAAAATGATATGAGTTGCGGGTTACTGCCTGTAACCTTAGGTGCCCACAAGCTTTCAATAGTCCTTCAAGTGCTTAGAATTCTCCTGATAATCTTTCCTGTCTCTAAGAAGTAAAATTTCTACAGAAGCTTTACAGAATATTCTATTCCAATATTCTTCATCCAATATTCTACTGTCCATGCGATTGCCCCTGCTCCATATCTCAGGGACGAAACCGCCCCAGGTGCTGATAGCTTCAATCTTATACCGTCCGTTTAATTTCGACTTAAGGATCAGTCTCAGTCTACGCAAGTAGTCCACCTTAAATTTTTCTGTCATTTCTTTCTCCATCAATTCATCCATTTCCAAAATCCTCTAGTACTTATAGCCCGTCTCTTCTTTCTGCTTGGTAATTTTCCCCGAAGCTATCGCTAGCCCATCCGTACATTTGATTTTGCCTCTCTTCAAGACTCATACACTACACATTTTCAGTCCGAACTCCATTCTGATATCAGCACTGAATGTATTCACCGTATCAACGAGGGAACTGACTTGGGATTCATCTTTACCGCAAAGTTTGAGGTAATCCATGGTTGACAAGTGATTGACTTTTTGTTGGCGGCTTTTGTATACATAGCCAGCTTTTGCTTTCCTCAAAATCAGTGTTAGTGGTATCATGCACAGTACAAAGATCACTGGGGACAGGCAGTCCCCTTGGAAGATGCCTCTCCTGATATTTATTGTCCCTAAAATTCTTCCATATGCTGTCAGTTCCGTTCTCCGCTTCGCCATACTTTTTCCAAGCAATCGCTCAACTTTCAGAGCGAAAGGTACAGCGGATAATTGGTTTACATGTTACGGAATTGAAATTGATCTCTTGAAGAATTACAGATTAACATTAGCTGGCACTCTGAGAAAGAATAAGATTGAACTTCCCCCCTTAGTTTATTGAAACAAGAGACAGAACTGAATACACAGGCTTGTTTAGTACCCAGAAGAATGTTACCTCATATGTTCCCAAGAAAGGTAAAAATATTGTCCTACTGAGCACAGTGCATCATGATGTTGTAAATGAGGAGAAAAGAAAACTAGAGATTATTATCTAAATGAGTATTAAAGGAGGGGTAGACACCATGGATCAGTTGTGTTTCATCTACAATGTTTCCAGAAATACTCGACGTTGGCCAGTTACAGTTTTCTACACTATACTCAACGTTGCAGGAATAAATGCATGCATATAATATATTCATGGAAAACTCTCAAACAACTATCATGCACCGGAGGTTTCTGAGGAAAATGGGACTAAAATTGGTGGAGGACCATATCCATCATCGCAAGACAAACCCATATTTCAGGAAAGACTTTAAAAGGAGGATTCAGCAATCGAATATGTTGGTTTTTCTATCTTTTGTCGATCACGTATCATTAATTCTTCCTGATGTGTAAATAATTTTTCTTGCTTTCTTCATGAAAATTTTAAAACTCTAAATTAACTAACGACCATCAAACTAAACGAATCCATCTTTTTTTCTTGTCGCTATTGTAGTCGTTGCTGCTGTTACCATGGACTAATCCCAAATATGATCTATAATATCATACTTGTCCTTAAAGACATTCTAGCCATGACCATTCCAACTTGCACATATTGTCTTGCAGGTTCTGCTTTTAAAAATATGTGTATGATTTCAGGGAGATATGGGACTTACTTCCAGCAGGCGCAGTGACCATGTTTAGGCTCCTACACTGACGTATAGAACAACACTTGAAGTAATTTCTCTTCTCTTGTTTAAACTTTACTTGTCGTGACCACCATCACTGAGAATAATAATCTAAGCAGGAGCATACGCGCTGCCACTCTCATTATATGAGTTAGTTTCGCAGTGACAACACTTGTATATTCAAGTTCCATCGGTATTTCATGAGTTTTCGGTGAATTAATCAAAGTAATTAATCAACCTCTTTGATGAAACTAATTAATCAAATAAAATCAAGAACTCAACTGATAAAAGTAACGTTAGTAGGCATCCGTTGGTTTGGAGAGGCCATGGAGCTGCGCACGAAGAGATCGTGTCAACTGCTGGTGGTGCAACGTCTGTTCTGGCTGCGCAGGCGCAAACGGGACTGGCAGTCACGTATACAGTGACTGCATTTGAAGGAATTCTCTGCTACTGGTTTTTCCATCTGTCGAGTACGTTTTTCTTTGGTGGCGATTTCCTGTTTTTCTTCCGCTCTCTTCATCCCCTTTCGAACGTTAATCCTGCATACCTTATCAGATTACAACGCAAGGGAACTAACTCTAAAAATTATAGCACGAAAGTTGGGAGTAGTCTCCCTTGATGCGTCAAAAATCTGTTTTCCTCGTTAATGGATTGTTCAAGGAAAGGTTTTCTTTTATTATTTTGCTACTTTTAGTTGTAGGACTACGTCCATGTTGGAACATCTATTTATTTTCTTTCAGTCTTGTTGTCACTTTGTCGCTGGAAGTTTGTCTATGATTGAGTTTGTAGCAGCTGATCTTCCCGGAATATATCCTTCAATTGTCAGCTGATCTGGTATCGTTGTTAGGAGTTTTATCTAATGTTACGCTGGGTAGAGGTCCCTTTTGGTAGGCAGCTGAACAATTGAGGACCTCTATTCTAACAGGAGGATTACAGTGTTACCTTCTTTACTTTTCTATATCTACATCACTTTATATAACCTTTCTTTCCTAAAAAAAATTGTGATATGTGTAAGATTTATTTGTTGATTCGATTGGTAACAATACTTGACTAACTGTATCGATCTCGGAGGGTGAAAAGCAAAACTGAACTCGATGAACGAAAAAAGAAAAACAAAATCATAAGATCTATTCGACAAACTAATAATGATTTCTCTTTGGTAATACATTCCGGTATCGACTTAATCAATCATACGAATTGACTGTTCTGATTCTTTTTTTCTTTTATCGACATCAAAAATATGCAAGGTAAAAACGACTATCATCGAATCGAACCATAGAATATTTAGTTAAATTCCTCAATAACAAAGAATTCCGTATAATGTTAACTATTTTCTTATCCGAAAGATCATATATTTCAGAGGACATCGAAGTATCCAAACTGAACTAAGCCATTTCATATTAGCATTTCTAAAATATGAGATTTCTGCGACGTTCACATAATTCTGTTAACGTTATCATTTATTGTTTACAATAGCACAAGGGAAGAAACTCAGTAAATATGACTGTCAGAAGTTACTTCCCTTGAAAGAGAAATTATTTTTTTATAAAATCCACTTTGAAACGGTTTAGTTTCCGCCATTGATTATTTAGAGTTGAACAGTAACTTGTTTGCTTTCTTTGCAGTTGAGTCTAAAATATATTCTCGTCGGATTAAGCGTTGTCTTTTGTTAACCAGAGATGTGAAAATATTCAACTGAACAGGGCTGGAAGATTTTCTCCATCCGAAGTACAATTTGTGTCATGAAAAAATAAATTCTGAGAAGCCATTTAACAATGTAAGGCCCAATATTTGGACATCTTCGATGGGTTAAATTTGTTGTTGTTAAGAGAGGATTGCTTGAATTAGTGTTTTGTGTGTTGAGAATGGAACAAAGTTATCATAAAGGAACGTTGCTTTTGAAGCCTTTCTTAAAATAGGCTTAAAATAGTAATGGTTTATTGTGTATTGTCTAGTCTGTACGTGGATTATGCCTACTTTTAGGTGAAGAGGAATGAAGGCTGCCGTCATTTTTGTAGCTGGAAATATTTCTAGACTTGTCAGTAAGTGTGTAGTTATTGTACTTTATGAAGAGTACAAAATACATGACTGAATATGAGCGTGCTTCGAGTACATGTCTTTAGAAATCCGATGTCATAATGCTGAGGTCCAAGAGAATACTTGCAATCAAGAAATGAGATGAATCGTTAATAAGGAGATTCTCCTAAAACATATTTTTGAGACTTTTTTGATGGTGAAGCGGCTTCCTATGAAAGTTCTCAAAAGTAAAAATTTGAGGATTTACATCAAAGAGCAAGGTTCCAGTATTTACGTTTTGTGGTTTCATGTAAAACTCGACCGAGCAAGACTATTATCAAAAGTTTTCAAGCAGTGACCATCCTGTTTATCTAATGTGCTACTTCATTGTTTAAAATGTGGGAAGGAGACATTATTGGGAGACATTCTTTACTGTTTTCAAGAGGCAGACCTTCTATAGAAAACCCACAGGACATTCTATTCCAAACTCCTTGTGTAACACTTTCACAACTTGATCATACCTCCAGTTCTTAGATTCCTCTAGAAGCAACGTAGGGCATTCTGCAATAATATGTCTTTGCTTCGTCCAAATTCCACATACTCTATATTTTGCTTTTCATTCTTTGGAGGTCGATAAAATAAGTACCAGTTCAGCACAGGGGTCCGTGTAGTAGGCATCCCTTTCCCTCAAAAACGTCTGCTACTCTGCCAAAATTCAAAATCATTATTATTATTATTATTATTCATGAGTCTGCAAGCTAGCAGAATGGCATCACACCGGGGAAATTGCTTAGCAGCATTTCGTTTGTTTTTATGTTCTGAGTTCAAATTCCGCCAAGGTAGACTTTGCCTTTCATACTTCGGGGTTAATAAAATAAGTACCAGTTAGGTACTGATGTCGGTTTGATCGACTCCACCCTCCTCCGAAGTTACTGGCCTTGTGCCAAAATTTGAAGACATTATTATAGCTTCCAGAAATTGCTGGACTGCCAGAGTTACCGGAGAGCTTTGCCTGTTCGAGATAAACTCTCCAGACTCCGAAGATCTGTCAGTCGAGCCTGTCTGACATGCGCGCAGGGTGACAAAACCGTCCTGCATGTACTTGCCCAATATCCGAGCATTGCTGATCAATGGATTCATATCGAACATCAGCTGTCACGTGTTGGACGGATCCAGTTATCAACTGAATCCAACCCACTGCTTTTAACCGGGAAGTGCAAACAGTTTTTGTTTTTTTATATATCTGGTGACCATGGCGAAAGAGGTTGTATGGTGGAAAAGATTGAAGGTGCTGAGGGTGCTGTCCAATCTACAGAGGCTGCTGAGTATCCCAGTAGTTATATTGCCCAAGTATTTAAACCCTTCACTAGATTCAGATCATTATTATTATTATTATTATTATTATTATTATTATTGTCATCATTAAGGTGGTGTCTGACAGAATCGTTTGCACGCCGGACGTAATGCTTAGCGGCATTTCTTCCGGCTTTTCGTTCTGACTTCAGATTTTGTTCAGGTTGACTTAGCCTTTCATCCTCTCTGGCTCGATAAAATCAGTACCAGTCATGTATTGAAATCGATGTAATCGATCTCATCTCCTCCTCCTATGCAATTGTTGACCTGAAGGTCAAAATTTGAAACAATTATCCTTGCTACTGTTTTGTTAAGACGGCGAGTTAGGCCGGATCGTTAGCATACCGGACAAAATGCTTTGCAGCATGTCATCCGTCTTCATGCTCTGAATTGAAATTACACCGAGGTCGACTTAGCCTGTCATCCTTTCGAAGTCGATAAAATGAGTACCAGTTTTGTACTGGTGTCAATGTACTCAACTAGTCCCCTCCCCTCGAATTTCAAGTCTTGTGCCAATTGTAGAAAAAAATATTACAAATGTTGTTTTCTTGTTATTCTTTTAAAGAAAGTGAATTAAATTAAACGTAATATAACAAATATATTTGCCATAGATGTTATCAAATAAATTATACAGTTGTTGGTTATAAAATTTGCTTTATTCTTCGCCAAAGAATGTCACTGTTTATACATTTTGATTGAGCGCCAGTCTTTATGGGGGTAAACAAGTAAATAAAATGTATTTCGCTCTCAAACATTCAGTTATTTAGGTTTTGCAAAGATATGTTGCGTTAAACCGCGTCGGGAAACAAATCTGAACTGTCTGCAAATTTTGGATACATTCCAGATTTGAAGTTACACTTAAATCACAAAATGAAGGTACATGTGTACTGCATACACACCCGTCTTTATAGACATACCTATCTACAGACATACGCAGAAGCATTCATACACACATATACATACATACAAAGATATATATATATATAAGTATATATATATATATATATATATATATATATATATATATATATATATATATATATATATATATATATATATATATATATATATATTCATACATACACGGATACAGATATAGGTTTTCAGAAATCAGAATACAACACAGCGGCAAGTGTCTGCGAAAGCACTCGGAATAGGAATGGTTTGAGGAACGTGCTGTGAAGGGGACCTGAATTGCAATACATTCTGAGTATTTTTGCTTACCTATCTATCTGTCTATCTATCTATCTATCTATCTACCTATCTATCTATCTGTGTGTATGTGTGTATGCGTTGATTTAGATTGTTTTAACAATCGGGGACGGCATAGCCGGTAGAAGGGTTAAAGAACAATCAATAACCGCTTCCCACACCAGCTTTCAATGGCTTACAATGCTGAGGTAAAATTTGCGAACATTTCGTGATAATTTTCGGAAAATCTATCACTGTCGAACGAACGGTTTGACTCACAAATCAATCACAGACATGTCCCTGGATAAAAATGGCCAAAAAGAGATTAAACTGCCAAGCTTATAAAGAATGAATCACCAAAATAAAACTAATAGCAGTTGCTGCGGAATTTGTTTCCAGAAATGAGAATAGACAAAATACTTGTATTCCGATTGGTTTCGTATAGATTTCAAATTATGAATGTTTTACAATCATAATTTCATAAAAGTAATAGACATTTTGCTAGAGATTTTATAAATTTCGAATTGACTGCAGAATACACGTCACACCCTTACATCAACCTCTACCTCTTCTGCAGTTATACTTCTCTGTCACGAAATTACATAGAATACAACAAAAGGAAATTTTATATTATTTCATGTTCGAGGTTGATTAATCGCTTTAGTATTGATTTATATTTATTGAAGACGCGTGGCTTAGTGGTTCGATTAGTCAGCTAATGTTCGTGAGTTGAGTGCTGGCGGTGCGTTGTGTACGACACTATATATCACGTTGCTCCACTCTCCACATCTGATAACAATTATTTGTACCTCTTATTCAAGGAGCCAGCCTTGTTACATTCCGTTACGCAGAATCTCCCAAACAACTGCGTTAAGGGTACGCGTGCTAGATAACGCCCCATTCAACGCGCATTTCAAAGCCGATTGCTAAAAGTCAGCTGTAATATATACTCTTTTACTCTTTTACTTTACTTCAGTCATTTGACTGTGGCCATGCTGGAGCACCGCCTTTAGTCGAGCAAATCGACCCCATGACTTATTCTTTGTAAGCCTAGTACTTATTCTGTCGGTCGTATTTGCCGAACCGCTAAGTTACGGGAATGTAAACACACCAGCATCGGTTGTCACGCGATGTTGGGGGAACAAACACACAAACATATACACACACATACATATATATATATATATATATATATATATATATATATATATATATATATATATATATATATACGACGGGCTTCTTTCAGTTTCCGTCTACCAAATCCACACACATGGCTTCGGTCAGCTCGAGGCTATAGTAGAAGACACTTGCCCAAGGTACCACGCAGTGAGACTGAACCCGGAACCATGTGGTTCGTAAGCAAGCTATACAAATTGATATGTATGGTCGATACACGCGCACACACACGCACACACACACACATGAATGAATGTACGTATTTATGCATATATGTAACGTAATGCTATACGGTATTAAAATGTTTTACGTTCTGCAAACGTTATGTGGTAGAGAAATCAGTAGCGTGGGCAGAGTAGATAAATACTTTAAATGTCGCCTCGGATTGGGCTGTCTTTGATATAATCTTCACCTCTGTCTATCCATGCATACAAACATGCATAGATTCGCAGACACACACACACACACACACACACACACACACAAACATGAGCGTCTCTTACAAATAGATTCTTTACGAAACAAAACCCTTCTGCATCAGGATACAGGAAACTCCTCCTCAGGCTCGCCGTCCAAAGTGCAGTCAAATGGTCGTTGACCTGTTAATATGATATGATCGAAGGGCAGCGTGCTGTCAGAATCGTTAGCACGCCGGGCGAAATGCTTAGCGGTATTTCTTCTACCTTTACGTTCTGAGTTCAAATTCCGCTGAGGTTGACTTTGCTTTTCATCCTTTCGTGGTCGATAAACTAAGTACCGGTTATGCACTGGGGTCTATGTAATCGACTTGTTCCCTTTGTCTGCCCTTGTTTGTCCCCTCTACGTTTAGCCCCCTGAGGGTAATAATGAAATTAATAAAATATGATCAACAACTCTATTTCTTTTCAAATCACCACAAAAATAAATATTGCTAAAATGCTTTTCGGCAGCCAACAATATGGTTGGTAGACATTCACAGTTTACATCCTAACGAATAAATATTTGGCATTGAACAATAAAACTACGTTAAAGACGACAGAATTATTTGTGATGTCGGCAACTTATATTAAATTTTATTAACCCCCACCACACACACACACGCGTGCACCTAAAATCCCATTAATTTATTGTAAATCTCTGAAATCATATCAAATTGATTTTTGCTTCAATCTTCCATGAAATCAATAAAATGACATTAATTTATATAAATTCTGTTTAAGTCTATTTACTCTTTCTATATACCAATCAAATTTTGGTTGCTTAATTCTCGATATAATATGGTAAACAATTTATTAGATTATGTATACAAAGCTGTTGTTGTTGCTACTGCTGCTGTTGCTGTTGTTGTTGTTGTTGTTTAACCCCAATTCACCCCTATCTGAGTATATTTATGAACAAATAATTTTAAATTCTGACAGTCTTGCGATATTTTGCATCACTTAAATTCAGTCTTTATTACACAAAACGTCGCTACTTACAAAACTGTGAGAAGCCGTTTGCTGAAAAAGTCGCGGCCATTACTAAAAGGTTTTGCACCAGTGCTGAGTTTGTTTCGGCGAAACACATCAAGGTTTTCATGACTTTTATTATAGAAGTGTTATGACTTTTTCTACCATATTTATTTCTGAATAAAACCATAATCTGTTTCACGTAATTTTGATAAAGCAAAATTTATTAAATCAATCAGTTTATTTACAATGATGGCTTACTTAAATCTATGCAGATATTTTCAACACACTACTTATACCCACATCGTACCCTTATTCTCTCCACCCATCCTAAATTTATTTTATTTTATTTCTACTACTACTACTACTACTACTACTACTACTTTAAATGAATATGAAACCCAAGAATTGATGTTTCTGTTATCTGCATTTAACATCGTTTATTAGAAATCATTCATCAAATATGTGATCTCCAATAATCAATGTTGTACTCTTGTTTAACATCAGACACAAAACATAATGGCCACGCCGACAGGATATGAATTTTGGAGGTAAAAAGCTGTGAAGCATCTCAACCACCATTCTGAAAGTTCTTCTTATCCAACGCCCTTTTGTTTTTAGTAAGATGAAACCCGTAATATAATTAAGACTGATTTATATTAATTTACTTCCTTTATTTCCTGATTTCCGTCATTCGGCTGCGAATACGGTAAGGACTCATCTTTAATAGGTTTTATCAATATCTATATAACTTATATAGCAAGTGTGGTTACTAACTTATATATAGCAACTGCGACCAGTAACTTAAATAGCCACTACGACTAGTAAATTATATAGTCACTACGGCCAGTAAATTATATAGCCACTACGACCAGTAAATTATATAGCCACTAATCTCTCTTAGCTCTTAGATATTCTAGTGCTCTCAGCACAACGAGCAAAGAGCCTTCTTCGAACGTCCCGATTGTCCGCCCCCCTCTTAGCCCCACACTGTCCCAATTTCCATCGCTACTACATCATCCCGGAACGTACATCTCTACTTCTTCCATGGTCTTCCTCTTGTTCTTTTTCCTCCTCCCAGCGTCTACTCCATCACGATAGTAGCATTTCTGTCCTGCTCTGATCAAAGTACATGATCAGTAAACTATTTCCCCCACTTAATCACCATATCCAGCAACTTGCCATGCCAGATTTTCTCATCAGCTCTTCGTTTTTCACTCTGTTATTGTAAGAAATGTCCAGGATTGAACGTAAATAACGTCGATGGAACACGTTCAGCAACCGCGTGATTTGAACATAGAATCTAAAGAAATGTATCTGTAGATTTTTATTCAACACTTTTGCAATTTACGGTCTAGTTATGTTCATTATAACACCTTAATCTCGTTATATTAAATTATCTTAACTATAGAAGGTTATTTTTAACTTTACTAAATCTCGACAGTAATATTACATTGCGTTTCGCAAGTTGCCGCATTACTGATATCAAAGGAAATATGTGATATCGTGTTGCCTGACCTTTTAAACGTAAGCTGAAGCCTTGCACACTAATCTCTCACAGTACATCTTATGCTTTGCATCAAAGTGATTGGATGAGCTTAGACGGTAAATATATATGGTGCAATAATTTTGATATGCAATTTAGTCGAGATTCCTCCATAGAGAAACAATGATAAGAATTATAGTACTAGAAGACCTCAACGAAAATGATCACTCTTATCAACTCATTTTAAGCCGCTCCATCCCAAATATTAAATGAGATCATATTAACTTCAGAAATGTATAAACACTGTTAGATGATGATGATGATCAAGCCGTATCTTATTGAATCTTGTGATTCATCAAAAATCATCTTCCTTGGTATTACATACACGATCTAAAAGGCTAAACATATCCTGATGGGAAAGCGTAAATATGAGTCGGATGACGCTAAATCTACAACAGCAGCAGGTGAGAATATTTAGAATCAAATAACAATGACAGGTATGACATATTCGGTAACTGAGAGTAAATTATTGGACATATTTCTGTAAAACACCGGTGGACTTCAGGTCTTTTCAAAACTAAAAATAACAAGAACTTAACATATTATATAAACTTGGAAACATGGTCTGGTTTACTGAACCATTTAACAAAAATATAGGAATAGATAGACCATATACATATGTATCTAGATTTGTCCATCTTTATTTCTCTTCTCTCTCTCTCTCTCTTGCTATGCAAGTACATCTCCGTATATATATATATATATATATATATATATATATATATATATATATATATATATATAACTTTAGAAGAAGAAGAAGAAGAAGAAGAAGAAGAAGAAGAAGAAGAAGAAGAAGAAGAAGAAGAAGAAGAAGCTGGAATATTGCTGATAGATGCCTGTCATATAGTAGTGGGGCCGGGAGTTTTAGATTATTTGTAAATGAGAAATTTGTGATTCTGAAATAATGTTTACACTGAACAGATCTCTAAAATTCAATTTCATTGACGTCAACAAAAACATTTCTTTTTGTAGATCATCTCTGCCTGGGGACAAACTGCCGGAATTGTATAAGCAGAATATCACATTTGACGCTGATTAGTGCCCCCTGACATATGTAAATTACTTTGAAACAGAAACAGCATCAACATAATCCGCAAATTGGACACGTGACTAACCACCTCTTCCACCTCTTTACTGAACAATGATAATCGACTGAGCTGGGGCGGGGGGGGGGGGGGTGCTTTCATTTATTTATTTATATACTTATTTAAACTATTTGTTTATCTATTTACTTGGTCTGCCGAAACGTGCATCCATGCCGAATTGCTTTTTGCAGTGTAATGTTAACGAGTTTCTTTTTTATTGTTCCAGTAAAAAGCTGCAGATTGCATGGCTTTAATGGTGTCTTCGTTTGCAAGGAGTCAGCCGTACAGTCTTTGTTTCATCGGATCTTATTCACAAACATATATCCAGAGGGAGTCTTAACGTGTGAGTAAATGCCGTTAAGCCTGGCTCCTGTTGCTGATAAACTGTTTGAGTAACAGAGACATCCACTGACTAAGCGCGACGTACATATGATGCTGGATAAGACCATTAACCATGTCAAAGGTAACGATCGCCAATTTGCTCGAATGTATTACTGCTAATGTCCATAATCCATATGACCACGGACTTTATTAGCCATCGATATGTGTGTGAATGAATGGGGTGTATGTATGTGTGAGCGTGTGTGTGGTGTGTGTGTGTGTGTGCCGCGTGTGTGTGTATGTGTATATGAAAGTGTGTACATGAATGGACGCATTCATATTATTCCGTTTGTATATATGCTTGTTGGCATGGATGTGAAGGTGTATGGCATAATGGAAACAATACTTGGTTTTCAATCGTAAAATCGTGAGTTCGATAATCGGTGTCGTGTTGCATCCTTGAGCAAAAGTACATTATTTCGCGTTGCTCCAGTTGTACCAGTAATTCAAAGGGGGCCAGCCTTGCCACATTCTGTGTCACGCTGGATTTTTCTGAGAACTACGTTAAGGATACGCGTGTCTGTGGAGTGCTCAGCCACTTGCATGTTTATTTCATGAGCAGAACTGGAGCATTCATCGTCGTAACCGACGGAGAGTCAGTGTGCATGGCTAGAAATGCTGTTAGCAACAAATTTCTAACAAATATAGGAAATAATAATGTTACTCTGAAAAGTTAATATACACATACTATCAGTGACACATTCTTCTATGCCTCTTTTTCAGTCCGTCTTCTCATCTACGATCTGCTAAAGATGTGAAGATAAGAAAATGCAACTCACTGCGAATGTTTATTAAATGAATCTCTTTTCTTACGTAACAGGCAGGAGTTCTCAGAAGTTTTGTTTGATACACATTATCCAGCTATTTTCTAAGATGTTAAACTCATTATCATTATTCAATACAACACACCGGCATGTATAATATAATTTGAGATTTCCTTGTTTGGCCGAGTGGTTCGCTAAAATAACCACATTTTGTTTTGTTGTTGTCATACAGACACACACAGATGCACGTACAGACCCCCGCCACATACACACACATATATATAAATACATATATAAATACACGCATATATATATATATATATATGTATGTATGTATGTGTATATATACATACATACATACATACATACATACATACATACATACATATATATATATATATATATATATATATATATATATACACACATGTTTGTATGTGTATATATATATATATATATATTGTATGTATATATATATATATATATATATATATATATATATATATACACACATGTTTGTATGTGTTTCTGTCTTATATCTATGTCTTACGAAAGCGCCCTCTATACACATTCATATCTTTTTTCATATACACAATTTAGTATTTGTTATTATTAGGGAAGGAAGGAGAATGTTAAAATCAGTGAAGATTTTGACAAAATTCTAGTAAGATTTCGTATGAATCACATTTTAAGTTCTGAGTTCCAATTTCACCGAACTCCAGTATATATACCTTCCATTCTACTTGAGGATAGATACAATAAAGCACCAGTTCTCAATAGAATCTTGCAAATTCATTGTTTTTAAATCATAACTATATAGAGAAGGCTAAGTTTTTAAGGAAGAGAATCTTCTCTTCTTCGTCGTGCATTGGTGCGTGAGAGAAGCAGTCGAATTAAATTTAAGATTTCTCTGAAGAAATCCTTTAATGGCTGTTCTCACAAGGACCATCGCCATTAGCCCAGCATAGCCTGCAGCTGCATGTCGAGGAGAAACATCAGACATCAGACTGTCGTTTTCTTTCAGAAGTCGTGTAAGTCTAAACGTGAGTACAAACTGGAAATTAGGAAGACTCGTATGACAGCGGGAAAAGACCTGAGAGAAATTTCTCTTGTAGATGCTGCTGCCTGCCTATCCATTCCCTATAAGACTTGTAGGCCACCAAGGAACCAACAATCAACATGGGACAAAAGCATTTATGGATTCATGTTCGTAAATTGAGGCATTGTAGGATAAAAATTTGAAATATTTTAAATATTTCATTCTCCATACAGCTTTCACATATTACCATCCTCTCACCTCTGAAACCTTTCCTTTACATTTCGTTATATACACACATACATACACACATACATACATACATACATACATACATACATACATACATACATACAAACAAACAAATACATACATACGTGTATGTTTATGTGGCTGCTACTATTATATGTACATTTAAGTGCATCGCGATATATCACGCATTCATGCGCGCGCGCGTGTATGTGTTTGTGTGTACAGCCGCTTCAGCCATCAGGAATTCTTCCACAGATATACCAAATCGAAATCTAAATGATTCACCACCTTTTCTTTCGCACCCCAACACGGTCAAGGTACAGTAATTCAGATGTTTGTTTGTTTGTTGTCAATGAAAAGAATTTCAAGGCTGGACCTGGTTCCATGGAAAAATTAGTGAGGTCACGTATTGGGTCCTGCAACCCATACATAAACACACAAGTTTACAGTACACGAGCGATGGTTCGAACTACTAGAAATGGACACCAAACAAATGGCCAATAGAAAACTAAATGTAGCCAAATCTCTTAAACAATGATGTGCATATTCGGTAACGACGGTCCTGGACACACATTGCCTGACCATAGGATGTTGTTGACATGACAACTAGTTGTGACTCGATCTATATGATTCGTAAAAAGGGAGAATGGACGTATATGGATTTGATAGGAATGGATAAGACAAAAGATTAATTTACCAAAAATTACTCTATTATTAGTGAACAAAACCATTTAACAATAATTACGGTTAAAAAGACAAAGAAAGAAGATAAAGCCCTTAATTAAAAGACAATTAGATATGGAATGCAACGTGGAGTGATATCAACTTTAAGAGAAGAGTGATAACTCTGGGCATGTTTCGGTATTAGTAACCGTCATCAGAGATTCATTGAATGTTATTGTATAATCTTGGAACGAGATGAGCTGGTAAAACTTATTTGGAGATTAAACAGAAGATATATGACAAGTGGAAAAACGACTGGAGAAAAAATACAGACGGTTATTAATGAGTATCAAATTTGTAAATTTGATGTGAGAGTTAATTAAAAGTTACTATTTCATTGATGAGAAAATATTATCCAAATGGTTCACTAAGGTTAGTAAATGAATATGAACATGGACACATCATGTTTACATACATACATACATATGATATATACGAACACACATGGGCAGAGACATAGATGCACATCACGTGTTCACTTAGCTACATCGGATACACATAGATATATGCACATCAAGAAACATCATATGCACACACACACACACACACACACACACAATATATATATATATATATATATATATATATATAAGAAATATAAGGAGCAAAAATACTGGAGATTCAGTATATATATATATATATATATATATATATATATATAAGGCCACATATTGACATACAGACATCTTGTGCCTATGCTTAGAAGCAGATATAGTAAACACACGTAGACAGACATAGATATTATCACGTATAGGGTATGTAGAGCGCGTAACAATCTAGTTTGATTGAGTTTACTACCATTAAGAGGACACCAATTTCAGAATCCATGGTCTCTCATTGTAATGCCTTAGCTGTCAACTTCCTGTCCTTGATCGAAATCATATTTTGCTAACAACACTTTTCTTTTCAAATGTACTCCAATCTGACACTTTCATTCAATTAGCAAGACCGTAAAATTTAAACATTCTTATACATAAAGAACATTTCAGGAAGAACAGCATCACCAATGCACAGATTTCATTTTCATCTTGTGTGTGTTTGTGTGCGAATGTATGAGTATGTGGTCGAATCTATATGGAGATATTTGCACATTCTGTCTGTTTGTCAATTCACACGGTTATCTATTTCTTTCTTTCATTCTTCCTTCCTTCATTCCTTTTTTTCCTACTGTCTTTCTTTCTGTCTTTCTATCAGTCTTTCTCTCTTTATCTCTTTCTTTCTGTCTGTCTGTCTATATATCTATCTATTGATATATATATATATATATATATATATATATATATATATATACACTCACACGCACACACACACACAAACGCACACACATACGAACATATTTATATCTGTATATGCATGTATACACATATATATATGGATGTATATATTCCTATATGTATGTGTGTTTGTGTGTGTATGAAGATAAAATGGAGTGCGTGTGCGTGTGTGTGTGTGTGTGTGTGTGTGTGTGTGTGTGTGTGTAGAATTAGTCGATGATTCATTCTATCGCAATGCTGTGAATCACCAGATACTTAATACATCTAAACTGAACACCATGTGCAAGGTACTCTTTATCTCTCGTTAGTAAATATAAACGTGTGCCTGAGCGTGCGCGCATACGCTCCCTCCTGCTTCCACTCCTCCTCCCTCATCCCCTTCTCCTTCTATCTTTAATATTCCTATTATTATTACTATTATTTTCATCACTAAATCCTACTATAATCCTGCTATTCGGAGTTGATTTAACTGTAGACGATTTTTTATGATTACAAGGTGCGCGCGCGAGTGCACACACACACACACACACACACACACACACACACATACACACACACGTACACACACATGTATATATATATATAACTGTCTCATAAGACTCTTATAAACTTTTAGAGAACGTGATCTATTTATTTTTCTTTTTTGAGGGGTGGGGCACTATCTCGAAGCGCATATATAATGCTATAAAAATAACATATCTACGGGAGTTGCAGGTTCGAGTCCCACGCGCAGCCTTCGGTTTTCCTACCCAAAAACGTTTTTCACCCCAATTTTTATAAGCTATTAGATATAGCGTTATGAATGTGTTTCAATATATATGTACGTGTGCGCACATATATATATAGTCATAGCCACTGAGCCCCCACCCCCAATTTAGTCCTTCTTGCCACATCTCGTCCCAGCAAACCAAAATGAAGTTCATTTATGCTGACATAACCAGTGTCCTTCAGCAGCAAGTACACACATTCTACAAGCACCACATCTGCAGTTATCTGGACTGCCGCCTCGAGAGAAATCCCGAAATAATGAGGTTGTCACACTGCACGCTGTGGCCGGCGTGTCTTTGTCATTTTTCGACACTCCTTGCTATCCTCAATCATAAATCAGCATAGAGTTCATCACTATTCAGAAGTCCAGGAGGTGAGATTTTTGAAATCACCTACCAGTCTGTCGATGTGCATGACCTGTTATGCAAGGTGATGTTTTCGTGTGGCCTGGTGATAGCTTGCATTCGTTCGTAGAATTATCGAATGTCTTCTTAAAACCACCAAAGCTCATAATTGCTGAATCGTTTCACTTCGACATTGCTTCGATGATTTCACACTCAATAGGTACCCGATAGTTGTACTTTCTTTTGATATGGGCAGAGCTGAAAAATTAGCGATGCTGAAGTAATTAAATGTCAAATGTTAAACAGAAGTACCTGTCCCAACACCATAATTTGCTGAAATACGAAAAAGTAAACTTTGGATCCTGATCGCAAAACAAGTCCCGGGGCTTAAGGGGTCTTTAAATTACTATTGGAAGGATGTGAACTCGGAATAACAGTAGGAAGTGCTATAAATTATTTTGTCAGAATCTCTAACAATATTACGAATCCATCGTGGTATGACCCAAAATATAAGACCCAACACCGTTGGAGCATATACGTGGGTGTTCAACCTGCTAGAAACAATTGCGAAATGTGGTTTAAAGTGCAGCCATCTTCTTGGAGAAAGAACGTATTGGATAATTTGGTTCTGGATGTTCTGTCATTTCCAGAGTCAACATTACTTTGATTCTAAGTCTACTTGATAAGGGCTGGCCTAGGGCTAAACAACAGCGCCAAGAATAATGCAAACTGTAACAAAATAAAATAAAGAAACACACGTATAAGTCATGTGACCTAAGCACTTGCGACGGCGAAATGTGTGAAGGCTGCATCAAAAGCTCATCAAGCATAAAAACACATTATACCTGAACATACTCTAATAACACACAAACGTAACATTAAATATCAATTCTTTATCTAAAACTCAAAAATAAACTAACGAAGTTGTAATGGAGATATAATACGAAAAAAAATAAATAAAAATAAAAAATACGGAAAGCTGGAATGAGAAGCAATTAATATTCAGGTAACATAGTTGTTCCCATGTAGAACCTGCATGTACGAAAAGGTGCGACTGCAGCACACACCATCGCATACACGCGCGCACACACACACACACACACACACAGAGGCAGGCATACTAGCACACAAACACACAAGCAAGCAGACAGGCACACAAACACATAGGCAGGCACGAACGTACACACACACACACACAGAGGCAGATAGTAAAGTATCAGTCGATAACACACCTATCTTATATACATTACCTAAAATAAGATTAGTCATACCAACTATATTAATAGTAAAATGTAATACAATCCTCAACTCACAGAAGCGCCCCCTATTAGCGAACTAGCTACAGTCACTCTATCCGCAGTATTTCCTGATTGCTGAATGAAATGTGACGTCATCAGTAGAATACTGGAAGTAATGGGAGGCAAAGATGTAACAACCAAAACGCCTTAAAATCACAACCTTGTACCTAAATAAAAGGAAATATGTAACACAGAAAGAAGAGATGGTCACTCTTGGAACGTTATTAATTGCAGCTTTGTTTAATCGGTGCTGCTTCAGATGGGGACAACAAGAACAATAACAAGTAAAACCTTTTTGCGCAAGAGATGAAACATTCTTTGGGCTTTAGAAATTTCTCTTGCTAATATAAGACAAAGGTGCAGTTGTCTAATATGAAACAAAGCCCCTAGTTTTTACAAACAATGGAATCGGGGATAAAATGGAGTTTTCTGTAGCATACATGAAATAAAATGCTTTACACACGTACACGCAGACACACATAGATACACACACACACACACACACACACACACACACACACACACACACACTTACACAGTTACACATATATGCATACACGCATGCATGCATCCATCCATGCATACATAAACCAGATTAGTAACCTCTCCATCAATGATTTCACTGTTTCCCCTGTATCTGACGAGAAATGTTACAGGTATCTAGAGGTGGATGAAAATTTATCTTACAATGGCACCTGTAACAAAACCCGTGTCACTAAAGAATATTATAACCAAATAAAGAAAATTTGGACCTCAGAATTCTTAATGTGTTTGCAGTGCCAGTGCTCATACCAACAATTGAGCTGCTTGATCGAACGCTTGATGAAATCCGAGCCATTGATGTGAAAACCCGAAAAATACAAACAAGCACACATAATTTCCGCATAAACAGTGACATAGACCGCCTGTACCTAAAACGAAAACAAGGCAGCAAAGGCTTAACATTGATCTAAAATGCCTTTGAATGTCGCATCATATCCGTTTGGCAACATCTTTTAACCACCAAGTGTCGAAGTGCATCCTTCGGCCAAGTTTGAATACATGAGGCTGACAACATCATAAGACTTGAAATGCAGCTCCTTGAGCACCACACTGTCTGATAACCTAGAATACATGCCCCAACAAGTCGCAGGACTCTACTGCAACATATCATCAGGTAAAAGGATGAGCCTATATGAGCAGAAAACTATTCATGGATATGTCAGTAGAAAGCTCCGTGATGATAGTAACGTCGATCATCAAAGCAGTTTTTCATGGACGAATAGCCGGATAACTACCTCCCACTTTGAAGGGTATGCGTTTTCAATCCAGGAACAGGAAATAGCAACAGTCTGATGCACAAAAGGGATAGATATGCAGGAAAAGCCGTAAAATGTGACAACCGATGCAGACTTTGTGGAGTTCACACTGAAGATATCACCCACATCATAAGCAGTTGTCTGAAAATGTTATCACGGTATTATACACCGATAAGATATGACGTTGTATCTAGGACACTCTATAATGAAATCCGTGGAAGGATAATCTCAAAGACAAAGAAATAAAAAACCACAATATGGTAGAAGCGATAGCCACTCATGATAAAAAAAAAATCCTGTTGGAGTGTATTAGTGAAGACCTCAACAAAATGTAAGCACAACAGACCGGATATAATGATTTGGGATATAGGATAGAAACTGTGCGCAGTTGTGGAAATCAGCTGCCGAGTAGATGTTAACATGAAGCTGAAGGTCAGTGAAAAAGAGAACAGCTATGTTGAACTATTGAGAAATCTGCAGTTATTCTATCCAGATTACAGATTCAGGTTTGTACCTGTAATTATGGGGCCCTGGGATATGTAACACAGCGCCTAAATACCAATCTTGAGAAATTATGCTTTCCAAAACCAGAAAGGAGAAAGCTAATTCGAAAACTACAGATCCAGTCCATCACTGGAACTGTAAGAATCTGTAAAACTGTCCAGAAGTTTATCACTTAAATATGTATAAGCATATCTAGATATGCAACTATATGCATGAGAATACCAATTTTAAATACTATTGGATTTTACTCACAAGGTATTGGAATCTTGTATGTATACCATTCCGCCTAAATAATTGATCTACAAATGCAATATCCCTGCATATCTCACTTCTATTTTCATTCCTCCACTTCACTCTCTATTTTGTATTTTATCTAGAATAACTATTGCTTAACCATTTTCTCACACCGTCTCCGATGAAGGGATATAATAAATATCCTGGAAACAGCTGTAAGACCTTCTATGTATAAATGTTCTAAAATCTTCACAGCCTTGGTTTTTATCTCATTCTGAAAAACAAAAATTTTATATATACACATGGTGATATATGACCTACGTTGGACTCCTTATTCGCATAATCACCGAACGTGGAGCTTAACTATGGTCTGTCCATAGCACTTACTCAGCATTACCTGACATCTTTGGGTCTTACTGACACCATTACCTCTCATAACCTCTCCCCTCTCTCTCACACTATATATATATATATATATATATATATATATATATATATATATACAGGGGTTGGACAAAATAATGGGAGCACCTTAAAATTTGAAACAAATTAATTTTAATATGGGGTAGAACAGCTTTTGCCAGTAATTACTGCTTGAATTCTACGCGGTATAGACTCGTACACAGTTTGAATTGTTTCCATAGGAATTTTTGTCCATTCTTCAGCTAAAACAGTTTCCAGTTCTTGTATCGATGATGGTGGAGGATATCGACTCCTTACTTGTTTTTCTAAAATGCACCAGAAATGTGCTGGGGTCGATTTTTCGACTAAATACGGTGCTTCAGCATGGCCGCGGTCAAAAGAATGAAACGTTTAAAAGAATAAAAGAATATATATATATATATATATATATATATATATATATATATATATATATATATATATATGGCACGAACACGTATATATGATGGTGTATTTGTGTGAGCGTGCGTATGTTTCACTCTGTGTGTGTATGTGTGGGGGGGGGTTGTATGTATGAGAGTTGGGATATGTTCCTCAGGATGTATATAGTAAGGTTGTAGACGTAGGTCTGTACTTGTTTGTATGAAGCCGTGAATGAATATACGAGAGAGAGAGAGACAGAGAGAGGCAGAGGGAGAGAGAGGAAGTCGTCAGGAAGGGGTGAGGAAATGGGAGGGGTAAGGCATTTACGAAAGGAAATTCCTCATCCCACTCCCAATCAAACAACAACAAAAAGCTAAAACAAAAAATAAATATAAATGAAAATAAAGAAATAAAAGTTTGAGATGCAGAGGGAGTGATGAGGAGAGGAAAGAGGAGGGGGAGGGATAGATGAGAGAAGGGCTGAGGTGAAGAAGGAAGGGGGAGGAGAAGAGATGAATGTGGAACAGAAAGAAGAGTGATGGGATTGAAGAGTGTGGGAGGAGGTTGTGAAGTAAAGGAGGAGAGGTAAGAGGTAGAGTAGTAAGACAGACGGAGGTGGGGGGGGGTAATAAAGATGAAGAAGACTAACAAGTTATTAAGATTCTCACTTATCAAACTTCCTTTCCTAAATCGTTGATTAGTTTTATTAAATTTATCTATTTGTTTTAATTATTTATTTATTATTGCTGATACTACACTGTTTCTCGGATAATTTTTTGTATTATTTCTGTTTTCCCTTTTTTTTTGTTTGTTTTTTTTTGTTTTTGGAGGGGCGGGGACTGTTTGTTTTGATTTCTTCAGCGTGCTGTTTGTTGGCGTCGGCCGCGTTTGTCAGGCTTGCCTGGCAGAAGCACCAGTGGAGCGGTCGGGAGCAACACTAGCCGAGATCTCTTTCCATCAACAACTTGTAAGTACTTGTGAGATGTCATCTAAAATACATCACCACACTCACACAAACATGCATACACACACACACATAAGTTTGATTAGATATTCGTATACATACATACACACATACATATACACACACATATATACGCATATATATATATATAACCATACCGTTTCGCATACTCTTGCATGTACATTCACGTATCAAAATGATAACTAAAATAATACACAGAATCAGAGGAAAATCTCAACAGAAGTCATTGTTGTTTTTGTTTTTTAACGCACATTATATCTAAAGAGAAATACAAATTAATTAATAATAACAAACATAATAATACTTAACGAATATTACTAGAACACATAACAACATCATGTCATATTGGTTAACAACAATATATTTATAAAATATATGAACACAAACGTAATGAATAGGGACAAAGAGTAAAATATTGTTATGGTTGTTGTTTGTATTTTCTCAATTTTTGTAATATATTAGTTGTGAGTGTAAAGGATGAGAGTTCTAATTCTGTCAGTATCGATTTCGTGATTTTGGTTCAATAACAGTGACGATCCTTAATCGATGCAATCCAATATTTCCTATTCCACATTTCCAATCCACTCTACTCTCTTTTAAATGGTCAATCACTAAGAATGGCCATAATAATCGGTCCTGCTATAAGCACAAGGCCTGAAATTTTAGGGGAGTGGACTAGGCGATTACATCGACCCCAGGGCTCGACTGTTTACTCATTTTTATCGCCTCTGAAAGGATGAAAGGCAAAGTCGACCTCATCGGAAATAGAATGGATATAATAATGATTCAATGATAATGTTTACCACAAAACAGTTTATCTGGCGTGCTAACGTGTCTGCCAGCTATAGGCAAAAACGCCTGAAACTGATTTTATTGCGATTTTTTTCTTTCTGCTGTATTTTTAGGTTTTATATATTTGGGGTGAGAGGGGGGGATAGTCGATTACACCGACCCACAGTTCAACTGATACTTATTGTTATCGATCCCGAAAAAAAAGGATGAAATGGAAACGTCAGCGTCAGCACATGTCTGCACATCATCAACCACTTCATGCCCAGGCCACCACTTAGCGGGTGTCGGCAGCAGATAGACCGTCTGACCATCGGGACGCGTCCCTTCCACAAGAAACGGAAGAGTATACCCTCCAGCGTAATCAGACGGTGGCCAGGACAAGGCACGAAGGTCAAGCGATAATAGATGACGGACGCGATATACGTCACCTCTGCCCGACCTTTCAGGGATAGCCTTCTCTCGTCCCAATTCTGGATGAGAGTAGTCACCCTGCTTGTTACTTTGTCCCAGGTTTTATCCAGCTGGAGGTATGGACCAAAACAAACTCCGAGCAATTTAACCGGTCCGTCCGTCCAGCGCCCAATGATGCAGTTGGACGGCATGGACTTGCTTCTCCAGGTGCCGAGCCGCAAGCCCAGTGGATTTTTTCCTGGTTAACCATCGCTCGTGAAACCGCCTCGTAGTCCCTGAGAGCGGTGCTGATCATTTCTATGTTTATGATCCGACACAACTACGGTGACATCGTCGGCATATGTTGACACGCGTCTCTCACATCCTAGGTCACGCGAGATGCCTATCAACGCCTCCAGTTTGTGTAGCAGTGGCTCGAGAGTCAGTACATACAAGAGAGACGGGAGGGGGAAACCTTGCAGGACAGAGCGCATTGTGTTCAATGGCTCTGAGGAGTGACCATTCACTGTGACCACTGAACAGATTTCGCTGTGCATTGCAGCGATCCAGCCCCTGAATACAGGCCCGAAACCAGCTGCAATAATACTTTCTACTCTAGGCACAGGGCTTGAAATTTATGACATACGATCTTTCTGTTACGGTTACAAGCCCCCACATCATTACATAGTTACTTCTTTACTGAAGTACGTTTCCAATTTTATTTTTTTAATAAAATACTGGTTAGCGGGTAGATAAATTCGAATATACCCATCTCCCTTATGGTGTATGCATCATGAAAACAGTTCTGAGTTCAAATTGTACCAAAGTGGACTACTTTTCTCCGTTGATTTTTATTAAATCACATTCTATCAATTACTCATTCGTCTACATAATCACTACAAAACTTGTCGTCAATTGAAAGTCAGCAGAGATCGATGAAAGAAGTATGAATAAAATAAAACACAAGTTGACTCTGTCCCCTGAACTGTACCCGCCGTCAAAATATAGTGTCAGACTCACAATTTTATGTCAGAATTACTAGTATCGACAGATTTAAAGCGATGAGCTGGAACAAGAGTTGGTACGCTGGAGGAAATGCTTAGCGGTATTTCGCCCATTGCTACGTTCTGAGTTCAAATTCCGCCGATGTCGACTTTGCTTTCATCCTTTCGGAATCGATAAAATAAGTACCAGTTGAACACTGGGGTTGATGTAATCGACTCATCCTCACCTCCCACAAGCTGCACTTGTGACAAAAATTTGAAATAATTATTATCCAGAGATTTATTAATAAGGCGGAAAATACTTTATTGTATGAATATTAATCTTTAAGTTATTAATTCCGGTCAGAGTCAATACTAGATTCATCACTTTGGGATTCAGTATATAGTCGAGTCTATGGATACGATTTTCCTCTCCTCCTCAAATCAGCCTTTCACCTGATTACGAACTGCTCATGACTTGCAGTTGCCTAAACTATGCATTGTTTAGTATATACCACTATCAAAGGTATGTTAAAGTGTCATATTTATTAGATTTTAGCATGGTGTATTAAGATTTATCAATTAATGTGGACATAATGCGAGACTAGTCGATCGAATGTAATATTCATAAGGATACTGTGAACGGTCTACGAACAGGGCTCATAAATATGAGCCGGAAATAGGCTTTTAGTTCATTGGTTGGGTCCGATGGAAGGGGTTGTGTTGTATGCCGCTTACATGCTTTTCGGGACCAATGGATTTAAAGAGATTCATGTTCTTCTTAAACAGGTGAAAGTGCCTAGCTACAAACAGGAGAACAAAAAGAAATTTTAAAAAAGGAAAATTCCAGACTGTTGATATTCTGGGGAGAGAGAGAGAATAAAAGTCGTGTTGAGTCAGGAGCAATTTGGTTGCTCAAATATGATAACCCCTTAGTGAAAACTTAGCATCCGCTTTTTAACTGTAAAATCATTGTCGTTATAACGTCGTGCGAGACCAACAGCTGCACTTCAATGTTGTTCAAGATGATGTTGATAATCTTTTCTGATTGAGAAGGTTTTATCATTCATAATTCGTTTGTTATGAGTGCTCAGATGGTAAATAAAGAGATTTACTTGGATTTCCTGGAGCATTTCACAGAGGCGGTGTGAAGAAGCCCGAGGAATGAACAGACACATCGTTGATATTACATTTGTTATTTATCAAATCAATTCAGGAAATCCCCAAAGCTTCTGATAATCTGTCGTGTAAAACGCTGGGCCAGTTCTGCAAAATTGAATAGATGCAAAACTGATATTAATGTTGAAGGGGAAAAGTGACAGGTGAAACTGTGGTAATTTCGTGTTATTTCTTGACATAATTTCTTGATAAAATATTTGCCAGACTATTTTTGAATCCTCTACTGACATACATGTTTCATCGTTGGCTCGAGTTTCGATGCTGAGACAAGTAGTCACACACACACACACACACACACACACACACACACACACACACACACACACACACACAATCGTTGGGGCGGGAGAGAACTGTCCCCTTTCGCATTTTGCTGACCTAACAAAAACCTTTTGAAACGGTGACTAGAAGTGCACTGTGGATAATTTTGGAATAATTAAGTTATTTACCAAGATTTATCGATATATTATTGTAACTACTCTAGACACAGTTTTGAAGGCTTAATTAGACGGTAATTGTATTTCGTCAGAAGTGATTCTTGTGGTCAAGCAGGAGGTTATAGCTGCGCCAAATTTGTTCTTTATATTATTATTCACACTCCAAATGAACTGTAATTGTAAGAAAGTATTGTTGTTCACGGGATGGGAATTGATATATTTTTTTAACAAATTCTATAAATCGTCAGCCGCGTCTCTCGGAATGGTCTCACAGATTCTGAGATTAGCTTGAGGATTGAAAGGGGGTTACAGTGTTCGGAAAACTCGAAAAACGAGTTTAGCCAGACACGAACCTGCGGTAATATTTTGCTTATCAGAGGATTCTTAACAGATTATACGCCAGCAAGACAAACACATCCACTTATCCGAGCTCTACTTGATGCTGGTGACCTTGACCAAAAGTTAAACTTTAATTGCCCTGAAAAATTCAGAACTCAGTGGCGCTATATATATGTATCTATGGTCACATGAAAGTTTGCGAACCTGATATAGATGTATGAATGGAATATGAAAGAAGCCTTCCTCGAGATTATATCGAAGGCAACTTTTACACTCTCGCTCTTTCAACATACACATGAAGCCAGATGACATAGTTTTGAATAATATATGGAAAGGATACAGCCGTAGTTAACAGGCTGGATGGTGTCAGTCGGAAGTGATTCTACGAGTCTTTACAATTAAAAAAACATACAGAAACAACAAAAATTCTGCTGGTGCCGTGGGAAATACTGTTGCAGCATTTAAGTTGTCATGAAATATATTTCAGCTTATTATGGGGAATTGAATATGACAGCGAATACAAAACTACGATTCTCTATCAATATACACACTATGGAGTGTATATATGTACGTGTGTGTGTGTGTGCGTGTGCGTGTACGAGTGCCATTTAATCTCTCTCTCTCTCTCTCTCTATATATATATATATATATATATATATATATATACATATATATATATATATATATATATTCACACCTTTTTAAGCCTAGTACTTATTTTATAGTTCTCTTTTGTTAAGATATTAAAATATTTTTCTTAACATGAATCCAGTGGTAGTCTTAACACACAAATAAAGAGATTCTATCCACTAATGCAGAAGTTGAATACTTTTCAGACTGTGATCATGCTGGAGCATCGCCTTGAAGATATTTTTCATGTGTATGCAAAAATGTTTCTACAAACATAATAACTGTGAGATTTAAATGTAACAGATGCCAGAAAGATGTGGAGAGAAATATGTTTAGCAGAATTAACACAAGTGACTACGATGAAGCAAATACGACACATTACCCCTTTTCACTTCATTTCCATTCGTCGTGTCTCCCACTAAATTAGCTCTAAGATTGTTAATTCTTATACTGTCCTTCGAAGTGATGATTTCTTTCTAGTTTCAACAGAGTCGGCTCCGCTATAAATACCATTCAAAACAACTGTAATCGATCAGGTCACCTATCAATAATAACCATAAGCCCGACTTGCCCCTCGTTGATCAAACAAACCCTTCCTACTTCAACAATAGTGACGCTAACATCCTTGTGTCTACCTCTACGATAAACGATTATATTGACCAGGATAGGTTACCTACTGAGTAGAACTCTACCAGTAGGAAAAAAAGTGTAGTTGTCGAGTCTTCCAACACTGTCCTTTAAAGGAAGATTGCTCGTGCCACAAGTATGGAAAGGACACGATCGGCGTCAAACAACGCTACTCTGCTCGCTTGAGCTCTTTCTGAAATGGGTCCTCTGAACAATATATTTCCCTAGCCATTGTACATACACTACCTCAAGACCCAGGGCATACCTCATAGCTTGTCCTCGTCTATAGTCTGTGGCAGAACCTCCTACAGCGCTTATCTTCGCCTTTGTATATTATGTCACCGAGAATCGTTCACAATATTACGCCAAAATGAGACCAATTTACTTAATCGATTCTCTGACATAGTTTTCTCTTTCAGAAATAAATGCTATTGTGTGCTTTGCTCATTATACTTTCTCCTCATCTTAGCTAAAATTCTCTTTTCTTAGCGTACTTTATTCTCCTACTACCACCATTCCTTTAAATCAAAATTTAATGCCACCCCCACCCCCGCCCCCTATCCATTGACTGATATTCGTAAATCTTTTCTTGTCTGAGAACGTCTACATTGACACCTCGCCATATTAACTGACAAAATTATTTCTTTGACCAGCTATTAACTTTATTTTCTATATATCTGATCTCTGTGAAGCTGCATCTTCATCTCGTCTCATCACTTAACAACCCCTCCTCCAACCCCAACTCTATTCTCTCCTCTTTGAACCTTTATATTTGTAAGCATCACTAGATAACTCGCATTTGTCACTCTACTTTCGAGAGGGAGGCCTAACTTATTTAGCAATTTCGTCCTGGACCTCTCACTAGTTGCACACCTAAGACATCATGCGCATATTACTTAAGCCATAACCATGTTGAAACATTTTCGTCGCTTTGAGACCGCGGAATCTTTATTTTAGAACCTGAATTTTGTGCTGCATCTGAATATATGTTGCAAGCCTAACTGCGTTCACCTACCTTACTACGTCCAAAACTGTTCGATAAGTATTATTGCTCTTATACGTAACTTTTGATAGCAAGACGTTGGCACTGGAGGACGAGGTTCACAGCTATTTGAGCACTAATCTCTCTTACCTGTACTGAGTTTATTTTGCTTTCACCTACTCAATTTACGCAAACATTTTATGTATATAGAATGTAGAAATAGTTATACTTCTATTATTATATTTATTACATACACTCAAATATCAATATATGCCTCTCTCTTCCTCTCTCTCTCCCGCTGTGCATATACATACATACATTCATATATATATATATATATATATATATATATATATATAGTTTTAGGGAAAATAACCAATTTTCAAGAACTCATCGATGAAAATCCACTATCACATATAGAAAAATTAATAATTAAAAGCACAATAAATGAGTATAATATATAGTAAAGTAAATATCATAAGATAAATATAATAAAAATATTACACGTGTTTCATAACCAATTTTCAAATAGAAAAGAAATTTAAATCGATTAAAATCAATTGAAATTATCTAAAATAAGTTCTATTCAAAAATATAGCTACTCGTCAGATCGTAAGTAGAACAATAATTAGATATATATCTCAACCAACAATAAGTACCAAATGAATTAATATGATATACTTATTATATAAAGATAGAAAAATTATTTAAAAAATATCATAATATCAAAATAATAACCATTCAATAATCATCCCTTCATCCATAATAATAACATGTATATTATATACAAAAAACATCTTACCTAAATTATCATTGTTTTAAATTATCATTGTTTTAAATACAAGTTGAACGAAGTTTAAGTTTAAAATAATAATGAAGATAAAATTAGTACATATTTAACCGGTGTAATAGTTAAAGCTATACTATTTAAAGCTAAAGACGTTTATTTAATTATGATTAAAGATCAATTGAATAATAGAAAAATACAAGATTATTTATTTCTACAAACGTAATAATAAAAAATATGAATGAAAAAATTATGAATGGAAAAAATTATGAATGAAAAAATTAGGAAAGAAAAAATTATTAAGAATAAAAGGTTAAACTTTATATATATATACAAAGTTTTGATTTAAAAAAAACTTTAACGATATTATAAACTATAAAGATTAATAATTAATCAAATAATATTAATCAAAAATTATCGAAAATATATCAACACTATTCCAATCGAAGTTCTAATATTATGTTGAAATGAAACTATAACTCCTAAATAATATAGTGTTAAATAAGTTATCTATTAAAATAATCTATAAAGAACCAAATGAATAGTATAAAAACAAGAATACATATTATTTTCAAATAGTAGAAAATCTTTAGCAAAGTGAAAACAGTACTTATCCAAATTTTTCCGTAATTCAAAGTTTGAATTACGGAAAAATTTGGATAAGTACTGTTTTCACTTTGCTAAAGATTTTCTACTATTTGAAAATAATATGTATTCTTGTTTTTATACTATTCATTTGGTTCTTTATAGATTATTTTAATAGATAACTTATTTAACACTATATTATTTAGGAGTTATAGTTTCATTTCAACATAATATTAGAACTTCGATTGGAATAGTGTTGATATATTTTCGATAATTTTTGATTAATATTATTTGATTAATTATTAATCTTTATAGTTTATAATATCGTTAAAGTTTTTTTTAAATCAAAACTTTGTATATATATATAAAGTTTAACCTTTTATTCTTAATAATTTTTTCTTTCCTAATTTTTTCATTCATAATTTTTTCCATTCATAATTTTTTCATTCATATTTTTTATTATTACGTTTGTAGAAATAAATAATCTTGTATTTTTCTATTATTCAATTGATCTTTAATCATAATTAAATAAACGTCTTTAGCTTTAAATAGTATAGCTTTAACTATTACACCGGTTAAATATGTACTAATTTTATCTTCATTATTATTTTAAACTTAAACTTCGTTCAACTTGTATTTAAAACAATGATAATTTAAAACAATGATAATTTAGGTAAGATGTTTTTTGTATATAATATACATGTTATTATTATGGATGAAGGGATGATTATTGAATGGTTATTATTTTGATATTATGATATTTTTTAAATAATTTTTCTATCTTTATATAATAAGTATATCATATTAATTCATTTGGTACTTATTGTTGGTTGAGATATATATCTAATTATTGTTCTACTTACGATCTGACGAGTAGCTATATTTTTGAATAGAACTTATTTTAGATAATTTCAATTGATTTTAATCGATTTAAATTTCTTTTCTATTTGAAAATTGGTTATGAAACACGTGTAATCTTTTTATTATATTTATCTTATGATATTTACTTTACTATATATTATACTCATTTATTGTGCTTTTAATTATTAATTTTTCTATATGTGATAGTGGATTTTCATCGATGAGTTCTTGAAAATTGGTTATTTTCCCTAAAACTATATATATTTTATATATACTTTATCTATAAGGCTCAATTTAATTTTTTATAAATTGATTTTAATTGAGTTTTTTACCTGTAATTTTGGATTTTGTCCCTAATAATATTATTATATATATATATATATATATATATATATATATATATATATAGGTAAATTTGTATATGTACATATATATATATATATGTGGAAATACATGTTATAACATAACTCACCCACCATACGCACCCACACATACACTCCTACACTCCTACACAAACAGGTGTGTGGTGTTGTGGCGTTAGGGGTGTATGTGATCGAATTTGACTCGATAAGGAACACAATCATTACTTATTAAAGAGTTACACAATGAAGATGTTGATAAACCGAGCTGATGTTTGCAAATTTCCAAAACAACTATAAAAATGTCTCTTCTCGGTCAAATGCAATGTAGTCTCCTGGCATTTGGTATTGTGTTGAGATATGTGTGTCCTCTGACAACCAAGAGAGACGCAACGTTTATTATTTCATTGCCAGGCACATATTGTTTCAGACGACCGTCGTCTATTATTAACTTAGTTTGCTTCGAGTAACCAACGAGGATAAACTTGGTTACATTTTGAAACTTTGAGAGGATTACTAATATCTATTGAGATTTCTTTGACGCTTTCTTTGAATTTTGCGTGTTTAATGGTTCTCGCTCTCTCGCTCTCTCGCTCTCTCGCTCTCTGTGCGTGTGAGTGTAACGTCTAACACTCCACATAGTCTCCCACTCTAGCACTGTGAACTACAATCCATCTTCTGCTTGATACTTATCTTATCAATCTAGAATCATGAAATGAAAACTGAAGTCAAAATCTCAGGAATTCTATGAGAAACTTGTAGAGGCAAAGAGGGTCGAACATCGAATACAGTCCATCATCCTTTCATAGAGAAAATATAAGGTTTCTTCGATAGAAGCAGAAACACTTTCTTGGATTGAGGAGAAAGAAAACAGCCAACTATATTATCGTCGTAGGTCACTTAATGAAATACAAGTGATTGAAACATTAATTGTTCCCAATGAGATTCGTACAGAAGACATAAAGATGAAAATAATTCAGCAATTTGCTCAATCCGACATATATTTAATATGCAAGATAAATTTAATAAACGGAAGCGCATTCTAGAAAAGGGTATTTTCTGTCGAACTAACTTGATGTCTAAATTTAACAAAGCAAGCTGCTATGCATCACCTCATTTCGTGAAATGTGCAGAATTGAGTGAAGTACTCGGACTAAACGTTGCTCTCTCATACCCATATCACACATACAATCGCCTCTTCCATCTCATTACTCTGTGTATTTCATTTCATATTTTGCTGAGTAAGAAATGTGTCGAATTATCCTTTCGATTTTACGTGTTTTAAAATATTATGTTGATCATGGTCAACATTTCGAACTTTGCGTTGCAGGTGGAGCGGTTGTTATCTTTTCCAACCACATCCCGCCCATAGTAATCCAAGATGTTGCAATCGGAGGAATTTAGGAAGTCAGAAAGGGGGCCGGAGAAGTTGTAGAAATTTTCCGTCAACCATTTCTGATTCTTTTCGGAGGTATAGCAAGCAGTTGAATCCTACTGCCATACATATGGCTTCTCAGCTGCAACTTTCTCCGGGTCTAATCACGGTCTCCTACAACTTCACATAGCCGTTTGAATCGAGCCAAGTCCCAGTTCAAAGATGTGACAACGAATTGCAATTTGCGGACGCAGTCAGAACGCTAGTTGTCCATGTCCCATATTGCATTCGTTACAATGTTCAAAGAGCATTGAGCAACAGCCATGAGGTCAGCATTTTGATAGCCAGCCTGAAGCATCATGATACACGTATTCCAGTATTCAAATGGCTTCCGTTCCTCCATACCCACTAATTCTTTCTCAGGTACAATTTTGATTTTTATGGTCTTTAAAACTGTTGACTGTTCCCCAATATATCAAGCAAGCTGTTCCAGAAAAAAAAAAAGGAAACATAATAATTGCCCAATGTATACTAAACGACAAGTATATATATATATATGTTGAGAACAATTTAGGTATTAATAGACACAAGATGTGATCTATTTCTAGCACATTAATTGTCCACGTTAGTGGTCAACGTTATTTTTAAAAATGTACCTTAATCCCCTGAGATTGCAGATACTATTTCTGAATCTCTTTGATTCTTTAGATGTGCTGGCCTCCTGATAATTAATCGATATTAATTAATATATGATTAATTACCAGATTTTATAATTATATATATATATATATATGTACATACATAAATATATACACGTGTGTGTGTATATATAGATAGATAGATAGATAGATAGATAGATATGTATTGTATATTATTTTATACGTACTGTAAAGAAAGAACGCGTGACTGATGAGACACGTGCTTTCACTAGACCCTGTGAATGTGTAGAATCTAGGCATCTATTAATAAGACCTATTTTCGTTTTCGTCCTCTTCAATTTATTTACTTTATGTATGTCGAGTGTTTTACTGTGAGAGATCGCCCTAGAAGTTAAAAGTAATACGATATAATGAGTAGTGTTGGAGGGGTAAGATGAAAGTGTGTGTGCTGCTTACAGTGTTTATGATAGCGGCTGAGATAGTTTTTACTTATTTCTTTTGCAAGGGAGATGTACGTAAAATGAATAAAAAAACTGGTTGTTTTTCCACGTTTAGTAAGCAACATGATGTTTTATTTATTTATTCAAAGTGTTTTTTTTTTTTTTCATCTCCAACTAGATTTCAAGTATAATTTCAGTCTGAATCCGCTGGAGTAGAGTGGTACGATTGTGGTTGTGGTGTTGATGGTGAGGAGGTAGATGGTGGCAATGTTCGCATTCTAAGGGGAAGGGAGAAGGATGGTGGTGGTGGTGTCAGTGATTCTGCTGCTGGTGCAAATATTTAGGCCGAACACTCACTAAGAATGAACAGGAAACTCACACACATGCGTTTGAGTGTGTGTGTGTGTGTGTGTGTGTGTGTGTGTGTGTGTGTGCGTGCGTGCGTGTGCGCGCGTACGTGCGTGTGTGAATGCACGTACGTATAAATGTGCAATGCCTAATAGAATTTAATGAGCCACATTAGAGAAATTACCGTGAGACAGACAGAAATTCAGACTACACATTTTTAGTCGTTATTGCTGTTTCTTTTTTGCATTTATTATTCTTTGCTTCTTTTTATGAATTCACGTTTTGTCGTATTGAATGTATGAAGAATGTAGCAGAACACTAATAGCTTCTCTAGATTCTTGCAGAGTATTGTTCCTACACCATTTCAGCAAATCATTATTGTTTTTAAATTTGATGTTCAACTTTATTTGCTAAACTTTCAGTCATTGAAGAACAAGTCGGCGGAGCAGCTGTAATATTTAGTCTAGCAGATAGTTCCATGGTTAGTAAGTTCAAGTTCACTCTCTCATGGCACGAAGAATGTCTGCTGCCTTACCTCAGGTTACCTAAGCTCTATAGAATTCAGATAAACAGCAAGATTTCTGGGCGTGTAAACTAAAATAGACTAGAACCCTATTTAGGGTCGTGAAAACTGTTGATATATTTATAGCTGTTATCTCATATTTATTTGGGATCTGAACTTTATGAAATTTTATTATAGTTTACGTAAAACCAATAATGGATAAGATAAATTCAGAGAGGAGTAGTAGTTGGTGAAATATATTGTAATATTTGGATGTCATTTAAGGCAGAATCGTTAGCAAGCCGGAGAAAATGCTAAGCAGCTTTTCGTCCGTCCTAACACTCTGAGCTCAAATTCCACCGAGGTCGACTGTGCTTTTCATCATTTCGAGATCGATAAGTACCACCTGTGCTCTGGGGTAGATGTAATCAACTTTCACTCTTCCTCAAAATTGCTGTGTCAAAATTTGAAACCTTTATTTGGATATGATTTGCAAATTCAAGCATTTCGAGACCGCTCTTGAACTGTTGTTATACTGCAATAGTTACGAAGCTTATACAGCAGTGAAAAATTTCTTGAAGATGAGAGGTGAAGAAAGGTTTGTCTATCAAAGCAAGGAGAATTTCTGTTCATCAATCCGAGATTACGTGATGCCATATCATCATTTCAGCGAACTTAGCAAAATTCGATTAAAATAAATCAACATTTGTCTCAGCATGACTGCGTCTTGATTTACCTATTTTTAAAGTTAAATGATGAACGATAATGTTGATAGGGAATAGACTTTATAACCTAAAAATTAAAACGGTGCCAAATATCATAAAAGAATTACACTGGAATAGTATCCAGTGATTTCACTAAGTTAACAGGACGGTAGTTGACACCTTAATAACAAATATAAGTCTATTAGAAAATAAAAGAAAAGTTAATATAAGAAAATAAATGTGATGTAGACGTTTATCACGATTCTTCCTCACCTTCATTGAATTAGGCTCAGCATCTCACTTCCACCCAAATCGGTCCCACCACACCGTGTTAGATCAAGTCATTTTGTTAAACTAATTATTTACAAGGAATATTATTCAGCTCCAGGTCACCTCTGCTCGAGCAGATCTGCTATCAAAGACTCTCTATCTGTGGCCATTCCATCATATTTTCCCAAGCATAGTGTACCAAAACTTTGTTATCGAATGTGTACGTTTTTTAAGATGGTAAAATGTAAAGAGGGGCAATACAATTTCTATTTCTAGCAAAGCGAAACGTGACACAGAATCTTCCTCTTTGGTTCACCCACCTAGAGTCATTCACGAGTCCAACTGATTTTAGAGTCTCAATTTCGAGACTGGAAAAGGCCAACTTCGATAAGATTCTTTTTACTTCCGTAAGAAGATAAGCACGTAAATTGAATGGAAGATAGCGAGTTTTTTTGTGTTTTTTTTACCCACCTCTCATTTTCTGAGGATCGATTACCGGAGCTGGCGTAAGACTGTGCCAGCATCTGCAATTCTAGCATCCAATTCAGCCTGCTATTTCCTATCATTGTTAAATACGGAGGTAAGAGCCGCCGTCGTTGGTGCATCAAATACAAACACTTTGTTATCTGAGTCACCGCAGCTTTAGATGTAATTAAGACTGAGTCATATGCCCTACAAGAAGACCTCAATTTCTCAGAAATCTCATATTATCGAACAACATATAAATAGATTTAGCTGCAACTTGGTCATACATCTTCACTAAGGTTCTGTTAGAACTCTCCAGTCGAACATTTCCGATGCTAGTGATCTGATCTCTACCTATTTAGATGAAAGTCGATATATCAGTTTAAATGTAAAACCAGGGAGTCGAGTAAACCGTAAAACATCATTTTTTTTCAAGAACAGCCAATTGTTCAACGCTTTCAAGAAAGGTAGTCTATAATTTGGGACTTTTAACCTCTTTCAGTTTGTTTAAAGGAATTGAGACGAGTGCAAACATGAATAAAATTTATACGGCTACATCAATGTGCCAGACGCTAGAGCTTGCATAACTGCAACGTCTCTGACTGTAGTCAATGAAGCTCTGCATAATTATATTTAGTATAGAGTGTAAATTCTTGTACAAGCAGATCAGACCAGAGAGCTTTAATGTTAAGTAACAGTGAACGATGTCTGTTTGATGGTTTTTAGAAGAAGTTAGGCGTATTGATTTATGCAGAAAATACAATTAAATGAAATGTAAAAATGCTATAACCAAAACAGTGATTCCACTCAGATATGTTGTCCTCCTCCCTTTTACGTACGCTGCAGTGCATTTATAGTTGTTCTGAATCGCCACATGGCTTACGTAAATATTTTTACTAATTCGGTATGCATTAACTGTACATTTGAAAAGCCATGAACATAGGAAACAGTAAGTTTATCGAGGAGAATACTAATTTTAAAGTATAAGCTTATTCAGAGCGACTACACTTAACTGGAGTGAATACTAATCATTTGAACTCGATCGGTAATGTTGAATATTTGCTAAAAGTTAACTCACATTTTTCTTTTAGCTGTGTAACTCCAGTTTAAAAAGTCTCCCTTAATAAAGATAAATTGTGCATCTGGAAGCAGTAGAATACAAATTTAAACTTTAATTAATTATCAGATTTCTATTTATCAGAGCAGAATACAAATTGCAATTCTTAATTAAGTGTAAAATACATTTTTTTCTTCTTTTTTTACTAATATAATGAAATTAAATAGAACTGATTTCAACAAACTGGAATTCATATTCTATGTAACGAATTGTTAAGATTTGAAAACTAGGGAATAATGAAGAAAATTTTTCATGTGAGAAATATTTAATCGATTGAGTCAGTGTAGTGTGTGTTTCGTGTTTATTTTATCAATGTTGTAAAGAGCAGTGAAAACACTCAAATAATGAGGTAAATGGATGAGACTAAATAAGTTCAATATTCTGCCACTTGAACTAAATATTGAAATAAATAAGTTCAATATTCTGCCTCACCACCATGGTTTTAATATTTCAGATGCAAAGCTGATGAACCTACACCTGCTAGGAGGAGGTGTCTCGAAAGAGAAACTGGTGTCACGACCTTGTCTTGTTAGAATTTATCTTTTGTTTTACAGTCAGTTTTTTAGTCGAGGCAACAGACGAGTAATTTTGAGGAGAGAGATAGTCAATTATTTTAGAAAAAATGAAACTCACTGCTTCTTAAGTATTTTCATTTTTTATGTACAGAGGAAGGAAGAAATAGAGTACAAGATTTAGGATAGGAAAACAAAAGGATATAAATAGATATCGCTTGCAAATGTGGTCGATGTTCTATCTATTTAACCCCAAAACTGGCAAGAGCAGAATACCAGCCTCGAAAGATATGCATTTTAATAAGTTCTACGATATATAAAGAAGTTATTTCAGTATCCTTGACAGAATAAAATGTTTTGAATAGAAATGAATTAGATTTAAATTTGCCCTGAAAGTCATGATGACTATATTTTATCGTGGAAGAGACAGCATATTGATTGCTTTTCTCTTGAAAAGTTTACCTTCATCTCTAAAAAGGCGTATTAATTTCGATATTTTTGTTGTAATCAATAACAGATAGCCATGATAGCTCTGTATTTATTACAAAACTTCACTTGATATTTGCAGCACAGGAGCGAAGTTGTAAATGCAAAGAGAGACAAAAAAACCTATATTTTTAGAATATAATGAAATCTGTTGCCCTTATTAGTCAATGTTGTAAATAGAACACTTTAACAAATCAAAACGACAGGAAATATTTTTAGATTCCTAATTAAAATATTTCTCAAGTAGTTAGGATATTTTACGTCTACATTTCCCTTCACACCAAATTCACATATGTATGTATTTACACAGTGTATGTAGACGTGTACTTACAACACACTGTTTTATTTTGAAACTCAGTCCTTCACTCAGAAATGGCATCCACTAATTTAAACGTAAGTTTTAAACGTGTACGTGTATGTGCTTGTGCGTGCATGTGTGTGTGCATATGTTTGCGAGTGTAATCGGTGGGTATTCTACTTGGACGAAGTGTATGTGTGCTCAGCGATGGGGTGGACCTATAAATTGAGTTGAATGTGAAATATACAGCTTCGCGAGACTTCTTAAGCATTACTGAGTCAGAATCGGGATCCGAAATTCTTTTCCAGCAGATAGGACGAGAATAATGGGGGGTGGGGGGCTCTAGCTTAGGTCTGAATTTTGGAATGACTTCTGCGATTGTAGAAACTGAAGGTAACTGATAATCAGCAGAACAGCTTAACAAAATATTGACACTTCCGTTTAGAGCGGAAATGCATTTTTACATCATTCTGGTAAGTATTTTCAGTTGAAAGGTTTCGAAATTTAACGTTGACGTTTCAGCTTTCCATTTAAGTTATTCGAATACTTCTGTAAAAGGCAACGTTTCTGACACAATAACAGCCGCCCACCTTTCGACTAATTATACAGTCACTGAACAGTTCGTACGTCTCTCGTATGCCTTATGAAGATTGTTACCAGAACAGATGTGAAGTTAATTATCCATTGGCTAACAAAATCATCAATAACAAACCAAGCTATTGTAGTTTTCACAAAATATTCTAAGCTCAGCTTGATCACATGGCAGCAAATCTTCTTGAAATTTTCAGTTTTCTAAAGCATTCAAGTAGAAAGAAAAACATCGTATTAGTCTTACCACACGCAAATCCCCTTGAATCATATTTGTAGAGATATCTGACTAATCAAATATTCTGTATATCGTTCTTAAATTTTGTCTTTCCCGGGGCTGTTGTCACTGTCCATTGAACTGATGTGTATTTACAGTAAATGAAGAACTAAGAACATGATAGACATATCTGATGTAGCTCATCATATATAGTAAGCGCGATTATATTACCCGGCGTGGGTGTGTATGTGTGTGTGTGTGTGTGTGACACTAAACAGAAAAGTGTCATTAATGGAATCATTGATCACAATTTTATGGCGACATATTGTGACGTTATGGATGTGAAAGGCAGAATGGAATGTAGTGTGTGTGTGTGTGTGTGTGTGTGTGTGTGTGTGTGTGTGTGTGTGTGTGTGTGTGTGTGTGTGTGTGTGTGTGTGTGAGAGAGAGAGAGAGAGAGAGAGAGAGAGAGAGGGTTATAATGTTAAAGGAAATGAAGTTAAGAATTGAAATCTTGATGGAAATTTCCAATCCAAAGCGGAACGTTTTATGTCTGTATAAAAGTCAAGACAGAGACGTGTGTGGTATGTACGGTTT
>NC_142939.1:69013611-69018611 GCF_046866305.1 Octopus bimaculoides
TGTTGAAGAACGTAGGGCTCGAAACGTAAATGATTCACTATGTCAATAAATGTTATAATATTATTATGGTTTTCTGTTAAATATATACTCAATGTATGGATAATATGCATCATTACCCTTCATTGTCTGAAAAAATGTCTAGGTAGTCAATTATCATTCAAAAGCTCTTAACGTGGTTCACCCAAAAACTGAAGAATCTGAAATAAAAAAGAAAGGACATTACACAGAATAATGGAAATATAACAATGGTGTTGCCATAGTGTGCAAACCAACTGGGAAAAGTTTTATCAAAATCGATACACAGAAAACCGAGACATCCTAAATTTCACTACTAAGCTATTAGCGTGGTTCTGGCCGTATATATATATATATATATATATATATATATATATATATATATATATATATATATATATATATATATATATGTGTGTGTGTGTGTGTGTGTGTGTGTGTGTGTGTGTGTGTGTGTCTATATATTCTGTGAGTACATGCTTACATGTATATGTATATATGTGTAGATTTTGTATGTATAAAATCCAAGACACATGCTGATTGTGAAGTGGATTGAATAGATTTTAACAAATAACGATTGCTTCTTTTTATCTTCAGAAATATAAGAAATGACGGTGTCAGCAGGATTTTAATTTAGAAGTATATTATAACAGCATACTTTAAGTGGTTTGTAATCCGTTACTCAGCTGTTTTCTCTTCATTATCTTATGTAGCCATTATTCAAAGTACACAAGCTAGCAAATCTATTGTGCATTAAGTACAAAGATATTTACGTTGCAATAGTGCCTTCGTTGGAATTACGCTAGAGTACGATAAAGCCTTTTAATCAAGTAGGTTATTGTTGCTGTTGATGATGCTGATATCATTGTTTGTTAAAACAATATAAGGAACAACTATGGATAAAAATGTTTTCTGATCTGCAGTCTATTAATGTCTTTTTGGCGAAGTGTTTTAGCAGGGATCCTAATTGGCTTCACCAAAAACTAAACTGAAAACAGCGAATTAGCGTATTCGTTAAATGTGTTATCCAAGTGCTAAAGTTCATGTAAATTACTCAGTTGCAGTTATCTCAAAGTAGTTGTCTCTTTCTATTGATGTCGGAGATTTGAACATTCTATTACCCAAGTCTTTCAACTCAGCAAATGCCATTGCCGCAACCTTGGTTTTTATAGTCTCGAATCACTGTACACTCCACGCCTAACCTTCACGCTTCTCACCATGCTTATAACTGTTTTTGATGTTTGTTATTAGTTTATATCTAACAATTCACGGAACCTGTTCAGTGGAAATGTAATGAGTATTGAGAGATAAATGTTTTAACTAACATCGTAGGACAATACTGACTTATGTGACACAATCAGAGGAATGACAACGGACAGGAACTTACTTAGAGGCGAAAAGAAAGTAGTTAGGCAAGAACTGAATATTTTTTTTTTTTAAGATAGTGTAGTTATCCAATAGTTAATTTGTATCGACGGCTTCTCTGGGTGCTTTTGTTTTTCCTACGAAATCTATTGTAAAAGATATATATGTGTTCGAAGGGACGTGAAGAGTTATTTATCCCTAAACAGCCTCGATGAAGAGAATCATTCAGTAGTTTTAATCTCATAGCCACAAATATTCTAATTCAAAATATTTCTCCACATTAGTTTCCAGTGTTTATTTCGTCACAAACATGCATGACTTTTTGCTACCGCTTTCTTTGAAGAAGTTATTCTTCTACTTAAAATATGTTGTGTGACTAGCGTTTTATGATTTTGGTTGATTGCCATTAATTTTTGGCAGTAATAGAGTAACCGGAAATTATTTTATCGATTTGGAAAGTCGAGAATTTCAGAATTGAACTTTAAATACCCCATGTTTATAGCTGCATTTTAATGGATTCCCGTGTTTCACACATTTTCACAGTAGTAAGGGATTCCTAATGAACTGATAGAGTGGATTAAACAAATTCGTGTAGCAGGTCTTATACTGTTTTTAATGTTTGTCCATTGTGAAACACGACAACCACAAGTGTGCACTGGTCAATTAAATCGATGCTAGGCATTCTACCATTTTACTAATTAAATTTAAATATTATGTTAATCGTTAATGTAATGGAATGACAAGAAAGGATTTATAATGTATTGTTTCGGTTTTTTTTTACCGCTCAAATATATATGTATGTATGTATGTATGTATGTATGTATGTATATAAAGATGAAGGAGGAAATAGCACAGAAGTAACTCTAAGACATTTCAATTTAAGAGGGAATTTAATAAAAATGATTTTAAAAGTTATAAAAAGAAAATACTCTTGCTTTTGATGAATCTCATCTTATCAAATACCAGTAAAAATATATAAAAGTTTGAAGTAAAATTTAGTTTATCTACTTTCTGAGGGTTGAAAACATGTTAAGACTATTGAAAAGGTTGCAAGACGCAACGAAAATTTTCGGAAAATAAAAATAGGAAATAAGTGGAAATTTTACCGGTTAGTGTTAAATTATAAGGCACAAAAAGAAAATTACTCTCTTCAGACACAACAGTATGTATATATATATATATATATATATATATATATATATATATATATACATGCATGCATGCACACACATACGCATATATTATTTATGGGACTGCCTATTAAATCCTTTTTCGCCAACCGTCTAAAGAAACAACAGTGTTATCATTATAATTTACTACTTACTAAACGCTGTGTCTATTTAATCCATTTTCGCCACCTCTCTACAAGCAGGAATGGTATGATGCCTGGTCTCAGGTATAAATACACTTACAAAATATTGTGGAAATTTGTAAAGTAATGAGTGAAACTAATAAAATTCATACATTCATCATTTTCATCTGTGTTATGTCTAAAATTGTGTTGAAATTATCTTTTTCTCTTTTTATCAATCTGGATTAATTTGTAAATAAAATACTTGTACTGAAATTGGCACTAAAATTGTTCCACGTCCCTCAGTGAAGCAAGCTTTGAGCCTCTGGAGGAGAAACAAATTAATTCTGAAATTCCATTATAATTTCTCATTAATTCTTAGGGGATTTGGCTTACAAATTAAAATATTAAACACTTTTCTGAACTTATTTTACGTATTTTATTTCGCTGCTTCGTGGTTGAAAATATGAATTTTAAAAATAATCAGCTTCTGTTGTCTATTGGTTTACGGCCGATAAAAGCTAATGGCATCGATTTATTAAATAGTAATCTCCACTCAACTTAAAATATTTGTATGATTATATATTTAAAGGTAGGTGAATGGCTCTTACTCTGACTATATGCATGTGCGCTCTTGTGTGTATACATAAGGGTGCTTTCCAGTCACATATTTCCGGGTTTAGTTCCATTGCGTGTTAACTTTGGCAAGTACTTTCTACTATAGCCCTCGGCTAGTCAAAGCCTTGTGAGTGGATTTGGAAGATGGAAACTACAAAAAGCCCGTCGTATATCTAGATTTATGTGTGTTTTTGCGCGCACGCGCACATGTATTTTTCTTCGTTCCCGCAACAACTTGGCAACTAGTGTCGGTTTGTTTACGCCTCTCTAGCTTAACGGATTGGAAGAAGATACCGATAACATAAGTACCAGGATTTAAAAAAAGAATTGGTTCTGGAGTCTAATTGTTCCACTAAGGCCCTCACGGTGGTGTACCAGCACGGCCGCAGTCCAATGACAGAAAAAAGGAAAGGATTATATATACATATATATATATATACACACACACATATATATATATACATATATATATACATATATATATACATGTATATATATTCATATATGTAAATATATACATACATATAGATATATATATGTGTGTATGTATATACATACTTACATACATATATATATATATATATATATATATATATATATATATATATATATATATATATATATATATATATATATATATATATATATATGTATATATATATATGTATCCTTAGTTTCGTACGAAGTCAAAATATACATAAAAGCACACACAGACATTATTGTAATTCTTGAATGTAACAAAATCCGCTCTCAGAAGATTTTATAAAAGCTAAGGTTTTTCATGCAACCCTCTCGGGGCTATCACAGCAGCTTATTTTAATATATGTTTCTGAAAACATCCAAATGATGCTATTTTTGTCTCATAATAACTATGGTGCTGTGAGTAGGTTGTTGTGAACTTATTTGTCTCAGGCTACTCCCATCAGACACTACAGCATATTTTCGTACGTTATTATATGTTAAACATTTATCAGTAAAGTTTGTAATGAAGAGGGGATTGCTTGTCGGCTTCCCATCTGATGAGCTGATGGTTCATTTTTAGCCATTGTAGTTAATATGGGGAGCGGAAGATAAATGATAGCAATGGTGTTAAATTTAAATGGGGAAAAAAATCAATTCCAGGCAATTTTCAACATGTAACTGAAACTGTGAGCGCTTGGAACAAAACCAAACGAAGGCTGTTAAGCAGGGTTGTATTGTTATTGTTATGAATATAATTTGGAGAAGAATCAGCACATCCATATTGATTTGCTTTAATTTCAGTATATAAGCGGAATTGCATAGAAATATGTCAGTGAGACATTAGTTTATAAAATATAACCTAGTTATCATTAATAATAACTGAAGACATTCGATTAGGCAAACCAAGGAATATTATCATCTTCCAATGTATTTAATTTAGAACTCCCACTTTCCAGCTATCGTATCCCCATCATTTAGGAATAATATATTAAACATACATAAAATTACTTTTATATTTGTCACACAGGAATATTGGAGTTCTGAAAGTGAAAGGCAATATGATTCATTTGCATATCACTTCTCCATTGTCTTCATTTTTCTCATCATATACGTTCAAGATTAAATATTCCGTGCATCAGTTGAATTTTCAACATATCTGTAAAACAGAAAATATTACCTTGTGGAATTTAGCGTCAGACATTTAGGTTCTGGATTAAAAATCATTCGAAACCCATTTTGCCTTTCGTCA
>NC_142939.1:69023611-69036111 GCF_046866305.1 Octopus bimaculoides
AAATAGCCGGCAAATTATATATATATATATATATATATATATATATATATATATATATATATATATATATATATATATATATATATATATATATATATATATATATATATATATATATATATAGGAAAGAGACAACATTTCATATCAGAAGAGATACATATACAGATATTACATATGATCCGCGAGTCTGGCGCAGGAAGACCCCTATGGAACTACTAAAGTTCCTAATGCGGATAAGATTAAGATTAAAGCGATGTTTAAAAAAATGACAACAACATAGAAATAATATGCTAATTATCACTGACTACTTATTAACGAATATCACTTGGAAAACTAACAATTAACATGAATTAAATCGGAAAAGTTTGAACAAAGGGGTGGAAGATGTAGAAAACAAAAATTCTTCTACATCACATATGAAATGATTCACCAATTTTAAAGATTCGAGGAAATTCCAAGAGAAATTTAGAAAAGAATAATAAAAGCAATCAGACGAAAAGCATCTGAAAAATATAAGGTTTCGAATTATGAAATATTCAAGTTATAAATACATACGATTATACATCTGCATTTTTAAAAAAGTTGGATCTTGCGATACTTTATGCAATAAACATAGATTACTGACTACCATTTTATCAATGGAGGGAGAAAGCTAGTTAAGATATTTTGCCGAAATAGTAAATCCTATTTTCTATTGCAAGAAGCTGATCATTGGACATTTCACAATCATCTCATTTTTAATTTAAGTTTGCCAGACTTTTTCATATCATACTTCAACGTCGTTATATGTCTAACAGTCTGCATGTAACCTAAATCTTTCACCAACGTACACGTACAGAATATATATATACATATATATATACATACACAAACACACACACACACACATATACATGTGAGTTTGTGCTTATATACACATACACACATTTTGTCAACTCTTCTAATTAAATATTTAGGCCGACAAATGGAATTAAAGAGAACACACTGGTGTGGCTAAGTTTTGTGTCTCATAGAAATAAACGAACAATAGCAGCATTAATTCCTCACTACTAAGACATTGCTCAACTTTGAGACTAGCAGATATATATGTAAAGAAATAAAGATCTACATGGAAATGTTTATCCACTTCTCGGGTACGCTTTCTTGGTAAGATGGGCACTTCTATAATTGACAACGATCAATTCATTTGAAAGAAATTATTTTAAACTTTGATGAAATTTTTGATCCCGGGACAGCAATTTGACAATTACACCATTTGTGTCTTTGGCAAAATGTTGAACATCGAATTTATATAAAGAAACATTATAAATCTGAATATATATTGCAACATTCAAAACAGTGTTATTTCCACACCGTCCAAAATCTGAGTGGAAGATATTTTAGAGATAGAAACCTTAATTTTATTTTCTCTGCCGAGGTTGCTTAAACATTTTGCTGTTATAGGTTCTCCCAATTCCTTTTTGGTTCATGCAATAAGATATTAGTCAAGCTGGAATAGATTCCGGTTTGCAGGTTCTTTTAGAATTCTGTTTTAGATAAGAGAAAATTCACAAACACTGTTTTGTTGTTGTTACTCTTTTGAATATAAAGTCGCAACATGATGATAGTTATAATGAGAATGAGGACGATTATGATGGAAGCAATTTTGTTGATGTGTGACGTGTTGGAATCTCATATTCACAGGAAAAAATGTTCTGCGGTAAATCATAATAAAAATGATGTTTTTGTCTGAAATATATGACGTGTTTATTTTCATTTTTTATATTTATTTTGCTTCTATTTAGCTTCCCTGCAGCTAACTTTCTCAAACATTAACTGATATCAATTTCAACGCATTTTAACGTAAGTAGCGTTCACCTCATAAATATAATGATATGACTATTTCAATTATTTATGATAAAGTATGCCATGTCTTTTAAACAAACGCTTAGCTGTCTAGATTTTTCAAACTCTCTCCGCAATATTTGCTCAGGCGACTTCATCTTTATTTGAATAAATAACCGACGGATGTATAGATTCTTTCATGTAAATAATATGGGGTTTCTTTTAAAAATTTTGATTTTCTAATCATCTTAAAAGCTTGAAACAGCTTAAACATTACGGAAATGATAGTCTGCGAGGAATCTGGATGGTAAATTATGCACAACATGTGTGTAATTTTTTTTTATTTCATTTCAAAGAAAACGTCTATTTAAATAAAGTTCCTAAATAATTTATTGAGATTGTTGACAGTTTTCCCTAGCAACTAAAAAATGTTGTTTTGTATAATTCATGCCTACTGGCAGTTACAGAAATGCTTGCAAGAGACAAATAAATGTTATTGTCAAGAATGTATTAGATAGGTGAATTATCGAGATTATGGTGAAGCGACAGCACTAATAACTTTAATCCATATTTATAGCATATTTTTGTGAAGCATAGTGAGAGGGATGATTGAAACAATCCCCAGTTGTTTTTAGTTAATTGCTCATGAAATGTTTCAAAATCGACTGTGATGTGTTTTAAACTCACAACAGAAATGGTAACCTCAAATAATACGAATCATGATTCTTCCATTTCTTGTATTCAGTGCAAAGTGTTGATTATGGCATCAGCGAAGTAAGACACCGTTTAAGTAATTTAATTTCAGTTTCACGCGAAAGCGGAGAAGTGGTTTAAGCATGCAACACACAGGTACACGACAGTGACCTAGTTACAATAAACCGAGATTAAGAAGACAAATCAAAACGAACAAGCCACTTATACTGATGAAGGTCAAGAATAAAAAAATCTCTGTATTATAAATATATCATGCCATAAGACACCAAGGGAACTGGAGAAACTACGTCAGAAATAAATTGTGACAAAATTTTATCATGAAACATTGACATGAAAAGTTCCAAATAGTGAATACTTTTATTCAATTGTATGAAGTCAAAGCGAGTAAAGGTAAGACTGCTCTGCATTTGGGAATTTTTAAAAATTATTTTGCTCACGTAAAGATTTTCAATAAATCTAGAATTAATGATAATTAAAAAATGTGAACTTTTAATAAATTGATACTTTATTAGAAAAAAAAAAGTAATCATGGAAAAGCATATATATTGTTAGTTTTAAGAACGTGTGTATTCCAAATTAACATGAAAATGAATCCTGAATCATCAAATGAAATAAATGTAAAAAAAAAAATATGCTCCTAATAGTTAGCATACATATTGATTCAAAGGGAGGAGGACAGCTTTGAATTCCGCTTGTGCTGTACATCCAGACCATCACGTTTCAATGACCAGCAGATCCGTCATCATGCTGACATTCCATTTGCCCTGGCATCGAGTTTACATGGTGCAAATATCCTGATGAAACCACTCTCCTTGTTCTTTGCTGCAGTCTTTACAATTATTCGAAAAATAGTCATGATGTGAGGGCAAAAATGCATCATGTCACTCATTCTAGACTCAAGTTGATAGAAACTTAAGATCAGGTCTTGGATCATTTTTCATATTCTGAGGAGCGGCTGTTTCCCAAGAAGGTTTGAACAATCTGCCCGAAGGAAAACCAGACAGTCAACTCGACACCTGCTAATGCATCCTCAAAATACTTGTCCTTCTTGAATTACCGAATCTGAGAACCAATAAAGAGTCCTGCTTTTAGCTTGTCTTCACTTATACGAAGGAACTTTGACTCAGGGTACCTGAAAGCCGCTCCATTCTTGTTCAGCGCCTTCACAAAATTTTTCATAGGCCCTAATTTGTGGTGGAGTGATGGCAGCAGAATTTTCTTGGAGTCAACTAGTGGCACATCTTTCACGTTATGATTTCTGGGTAAGAAGCTGTTTCTTGGTGGCCAGTCCTTTTGCTCATAATGTGGGTTGTCCGACCTACTATCACAAAGTCAAAGGAAACAGGGATGCGTTGTGTATCCTCCTTGAAGATCTAGTGGAATAGCAATAACTTTTAAATCATCACAAATGAGAAATTGCAATTATGATACTTGATGGCAGTTATTAGTGTCTTCATATTTTCATAAGTTTCTGCCATTTGGACCCTATGGCCAACTGGAACAGATGCAGCTGTCTTGCCATTGTAGAGAAGAACAGCGTTTAATGTTCTGTTTGAAGAATCAACGAAGAGCCTCCATTCATCTGCTTTGTACAACATCTTCATGTGTTCAATAAGGCCTTAAATAGATTTAACAGAAAGCTAAAGAATCCGGTTTGTTAAAGAACTGAGCGAATTCCACTTCACGATGACAGCACCAAGCTAATCTCATTTCAGGAGCTAGACGTCTATGATTCTTTAGTCTAGAGACAAGTAACTGCGCACTTTCTTTTAGAACGCTAAGTTCCCTCACGAAGTAATTCAGCTCAACTTGAATGAAGAGCTTGGTATTGGTCATATTTTGGTAGTTTATTCCTCGTCGCTGGAATAATGTTTGCCTCTCAAACCCTCTTTCATGGGGCCGAAGAGATGATAGTCTGAAGGCACTAAATCTGGTGACGAGGAAGTGAAAACTGTAGCGAAGAAGTGGCTCAAAGAACAGTCAGCAGAATTTTACGGGGCAGGGATACATGCTGTCATTCGAAGGTGGAACATTGCTCTTGAGAGAAAAGGTGACTATGTTGAGAAGTAGGAATGTGATCCACAGAAGACCAGCTTCATTCTGATGTATGATACATGCTCCTGTGTTTGTAATTATACCTGTCCTAAACAAAATGGCATTAACTTTTGACTCACCCTCGTACTTTATCACTTGCTTATGTCATACAAAGAGAAAAGTAACTTTTCCGTATAATTTGAGAACCTGATGTGTTAGAGAGATGAATGAAGAATAAACCCCATGAATCCCTATTTTTCATATATACTTCGAAACAAATACCACACAGTCAAAATCATGCAGACCAGTGTAATATACACAAAATGATAATGCAGAAAATAAGATGAAACTACAGAATATATGGCAGTAAAATTAATTTCACGAGCCAGTGTTTCCAAAACACTATATATAGTTGCATGTATTTGCTAAAACGTAGTATTTAGCAATAGAGTTGAAGGTTTCGTACAACGAAAATAATGCTGTCCTTATAGAATATGCTGAAAGAGATGCTACAAATGCTACAAGCAATGAATGAATGAATGAATGAATGAATGAATGAAAACGACTTTCCCTCTGAATCTCTGTACTGCCATATTGTCCTTTTGCAATGTTGTGAAGTAAATGGGAATAGTTAAACATGAAAAAAGCTCCCAGTATCACTAAAATATATTAAAAAGAGATCTAATAAACCAATGTGAAAATAGGCGGTTGAAATAAAGGAACGGGATCGGATGCATCTTCACAGACGATATAAAGCTGGAAGTCCTGTTAGTAAGCAACGCGGCCCTGAGTTCAAATTTGTGCCTTCTAATATTAATGACTTATGAGGAGGGGGATGTGTTAGGAATTTAGAACAAACCATATTGTTAAAGACCATACTAATGACTTGTACCCTAGCGAATGCATACTGAGAAGAGGGTGTACTTTTAGTCCTTTCTTCAATGGAAAATATTGAAACCAGGTGCATCGAAGGATGCATCTGGTTTCAATACCGCGATTGACAGCCTAACGGAACTCGTTGGTACGCTATCCCAACGTAATTAGAGACTTCTCATTCATATTCAGTTGGGTTAGGCTTCAATTTTTCATGATTTTCTTAAAGTATACCAATTTTAAATATTTTAGAATATTTATGTAAACCATATCTTTACTTAAGTGACTATTAATACTGGCTGACGTTTGAAGGGAGATTAATTCAGTTAACTGTGGTGAATCATGCGTGACTTTAAGAGTAGTTTTCTTGAATAAGGATGAAGCATACACAAAGGCCAAGCAGGAGCAATAAGCAACCACCCATACAATTGTGATACAGCAGTTGGACGACGAAAGACAAGTTTCAGGTTCAAAGAAATCTGTAACGGCCTTGACTCTCAGTTTGAGGTTTTATTCGTGATAAAAGTATGGGTTGGTACTAAATGCAGGAGACACGAAGAACCACATTAAGTGTGATGGTATCTACACTGACATACAAATACTTATGACGCTCGAAAATTACAAGACTTCCATCAGATCCGTATCCGATCATGGGTGCGATCAGAAGGACGATGGAGTTGATAGTGAATTTCAGGAAATCGATTTTGATTAATATGCAGAAGCAGAAAGCACTTGTCTGAATTCTGCCCACGAGGTAGAAGAAACGTGCATTAGAGACATCGACAGGTCCCAGACAATCATGCTGCTACAACTACAACCCCAACACCAACGACCACCACGACCATCACGCTGGCAATTACCTAAAGCTATTCATTTGGCAGAATCTGTAGTACTGGATAAGGCGGAGACGTATAGAGTTTCTTTGAATATGACATGTTGCGATTAAGAAAGGGCAGGGAACAATTTAGTTTGCGTTTATATGTTGTGGGAGATGAACAGCTGAAGTTCCTCTACATTCAGGACAAGTTTGTCGTTATTGGGGCCAAACGGGTAAGAAGTATGGGTTTAAGTGAGTTATTAGTATTAGCGTTAATAGCGGTGCTGATGTTGGTAGTGAGGGGGTTGCGGTGGGGTAAGTTGGCACAAATTTGCAACGATATGGAGTTTCGGTTTGTCTTGGAATCATTGTGTGAGAATAAATCTTGGACCCAAGGTGAAAGGTTCAAATTTAGATTCGGCACCAGAAACTCAGCGTTGAGGATGGCCATGTTGATTTAACCTTAAACTTCGTTGCGTGTATATGTGTCTCTGGAACATTATATAGACATGTGTGTGTCTGCATATGTGTGTGCGTGTGTGTGTCTGCATGTATATGCGTCTATGTGTAAATGTAAGGCTGTATGTAGGAGTGCATCTTAATATGTTATTTGTATATTCAAATCCTTACCTGCAGCACTTTCACACGCACGAATTCACTAGCGTCAACACACAAGCGTGCGCACACACTCGCATACATCGTAGACATATTTAAAACAGTTTTATCAGATTTGTATATTATTATTCATATTCATGCTGTGTCTATCACTGATACTACATCCTTAGAATGTGCTCAAGTTACGTAGCTCCTCTACATTGCATCATCACGCCAGTCCTTTCACATCTCAATGCAGTTGTTTATTTAATCTCGCTTCTGCCAGTTAGCTGTTTCTTCCTCTCATTCAAGTTAGTTTCCTATCACGTCTATCTCGCCAGCTATCTTCTTCTACGCCCTTCATTACACATCTTTATTATCTCCCTTGCATTCTTTCATCGTCTCTCTCTCTCTCTCTCTCTCTCTCTCTCTCTCTCTATCACACACACACACACTTTCTCTTTCTCTCTCTCTCACTTTCTCTCTCTCTCACTTTCTCTTTCTCTCACACATATGGGCACACATGTATGACATTTTTCATATATTATGTGTGTGTGTGTGTGTGTGTGCGTGTGTGTGAGCGTAATAATATTAATAATAATATGCCCTGATGCAGTACCAGACAGTGGTTCTCATGGCTTCTTATCTTAACTGATTGTAGGTGTTATCATGTACATTGTTTTGTCTTGGTATAAAATATGGCCTACAGCAAATATTCTGCTCAATACCACAGATTTGCTTGTCAGTTGCTTGATCTTAACCAGTTGAGCACGTTCCTTGATAGCTGACAATATGTGCATCTCTGATCACGAGCAGAAGTAGTGGGGGAGCATCATAGCCATGTGTTGAGAGGAATTCTTTGGGGTTTGGATAATTTACCTTTGGAAACATGGGTATTTCGTTCAACATCCTCACACCATTATTCAAGGACCTTTTGAGCGGAATGGGCTACTCGACCTGAAGAAAATTCTAACTGGGCCCCACCTGCAAGGTCATATATATATATATATATATATATATATATATATATATATATATATATATATATATATATATATATATATATATATATATATATATGTGTGTGTGTGTGTGTGTGTGTGTGTGTGTGTGTGTGTGTGTGTGTGCGTGTGTGTGCGTGTGTGTTCGTATACATATATACACACAGTCATAAATATATGTATGTATGTGTCTATGTATGCATGTATGCATAAATGAGCATAAGTCCGAAACTCCGATCATCAGATCAAGATTAACTAATTTATTTAGAATCCCTCTCCCCCATTTCTTCCCACAAGCCCCCTCCCACTTCCGTGGTTTAGCCTCCATTTTGTGAACCATCAGACTCTATAAACAATTCTAATGTTGGGCCATTTGCCATCAACCAATCAGTCTGCACCTGAAACATTGCCATTTTCTTCTCATTTTCTTTTTGTTTGTTTTTGGTTTTACTTTGCCTTGTTTTCTTTTCAGTTTAACATTCTCCATTAAACAGACATGAAACATTCCCACAGATTATGTGGAAGGAAAGTGTCTGAGTACCATTTAAATCTTAGTTTAGTGCACACAAATAAATCACCACCACCACTACCATCATCATCATCATCTTTTGTAAATTTGACGAAATCAAGATTAGTTTAGAAAGACTGATGCCGCTGAAAACTACTCTATTTCTCTGCTCTCTATCGCCCGGAGATTACAAAGAGGGGTAGGCCTTTGATAATCTTGGTAATTCGGGTCCATATTATTGGCACTGTAACTTAAGGAACTTTGTCACCAAAAGGACATTCTTTATGAGTACTTGTAAGAAGAACAAGTATCTTCTAAAGAAAGCTTGCATCCGAATCCCTTGGCGACAGAAAGAAATTAAGTTGATTTAGAAACCTTAAAAATCTTATTTGCACACATTGCATTCTTACATCCAAAATGGTGACCACACAGAATTATGCCACCCAATAAATCACAAAAGAACAAAAATTCAAGTCCCACACGTAAATGTAAAAGGGAAAGGGAAATGAAAAGTATAGTAAACAGTAATTAGGAGAAAATGCCCTCAATTCTCAAATAAGTTATTTCGAAGGCAGCGACAGTAATAAGAGCAGCAATATCAGCAGCGAATGGTACACGAATAGGAGATGTATTCAGTTATAAAAAACAACGCAAGAAACTTACAAAGCTTAAAGCAAAATAGCCCAAAGAAATAAGAGATTTCCGTGGGACCATAAATAAAAGGCTGTACAAAGAAATGCTTGTGTAGTCACCGCAAAATAACCAGAGAAACTGAATGTCCGTCGCTCAACAAAAATAGGGTAAGTGAATCTCTTCATTTTCTTTCTCTCTGACAAACATTCCGTTGCTCAGAATAGGCAGTGTAAATGCACATGGCCTAGGGTAGCATTGGAAAAAGGGCCACCTACTCATTGATCGCAGGTCAATAAGTTTAGGTATTGTGGTTCTCAGTGATGCCAAACTCCTCGATCGACGTGTTTTCAGGCTTTTTTCGGTGGATACAAGATTTGCTTATCTCCATGTCAACTACGAATGAGAGGTGGAACTGTGGTGCTGTTCCAGAGAGGTCTATCTCGATAAGGACAATCTTACACGTTAAAGAAGTTAAGTCGGTTGTCCGGGATGTGAACAGTAGCTACGGGATGCCTTCAGATTGGTAAGTGTTTATGCTCCGACAGGAGCAGGGCGATCAGATTTTTTCAGACGTCTGGAGGTTTTACCGGAAGCGTCACGACCTCTAGTGCTAATTGGTGATTGGAGCGCCCTCTTGGACGCACGTTTTAATTCTGTAGCTGTTAAAAGAGTGGGTGGCGAGAGCCTCACAAACTTGCTCATACTTTCTCATCTGTCTGACTGATACTGAATGGATTTCTCGAATGTACCCGTGTGAACATGGACAAACCACATCGGTTCCTCTGGGTTGCAGATTATTCTGTACGCAGGTATATAAGGTTAATATAAGCTGTCCACTTTTTAAAATCGTCAGTTACACAGACCACACATTTGTGATCTGTACGGTCTGCTTAGATGGATTTCGTAGGCAGAGACCCGGTTATTGGAAATTGAACGCGTCATTCCTGGTGTGCAAATCTTTCAGAGCCTGGATTAGCGAATTAGTTAAGCGGGCGTTGACGGGGTCCATCGTCAACAACAAATGGAGTTTTGCTCTTAAAATGGCAATTAAACACCATTCGATTATGTTTCGTAGGGCATTAATGATAGAAAGGAACATGATAGAGGAAAGTGATTGTGGTGACGTGCTGGCGACCAATTCTTAGACGTTAAGCATGAAGGATGCATTATGAAAGCTAAGACGCGTGCTTTATCTAACAAGGAGACTAAAGCCGCTCGATGGGTCCGAGTGGCAGAGATGCAACATGGAAACAAAGCCACAGCCCGGGCGCACGGTACTCGAGCTTGAGCAGATATGTGAGGTATACCAGTAACACTTCAGCAACATTTCATCCAACTGTTTGGTTCAAATGGCAGAGCGGATTACAAGGTGGACTTCAGTGCCTTCCTCGATGGCATACCAAGGCTCTCGGCAAGGGGGGCCAAAGCGTTGCGACTTGCCGATAACAGTCGCGAAAATATGAGATGCAATGATGTGTTGCATGAGGAGAAAATTGTCTGGTTTCAATGGCCTACCCTACGAGATTTACCTTTATATGCCAGACTTGTTTGGTAGCATTTTAGCAAATATTTACCGCATCTAATAGCAGAACAGAAAGATTTCCTAATACTCTGAGTCAAAGAGCAGTGACACTGCTGCAAAAGGACACAAACAAGGGGAATCAAATAGAAAATTTTAGGCTCATGACTCTACTAAGTGTAGATTTAAAAAAATTGGCCAAGGTGTTAGGAAAGAGGTTGGTGTTTATCATGGAGGATCTGATTACTATTGGGCAAACATGCGGAATCCTAAGCAGCGCCATCCACTACAAGCTCCAACTCTGTGGGTAAAGAAGCGGGATGTGTATCAATATAAAGCCTTCAATACGGCCGACCATCGGGTTAAACTCTACAGGCATGGTAGCGGTATCAGTCGGGCTTGCCTGTGATGCGCGCAGAGCGACGAACTGTTCTGCACGCTCTTGTCCAGCACCAATGCATTGCTGACTTGTTGTTTCCAGAGGTGAATTATTCAGGCCCCAAAATATATTCCTCTCAACACATGGTTATGATGCTTCTCGACTACGTCTGCTCGTGATCAGAGATGCATGTATTGTCACACTAAGTGACATGCTCAACTGGTTAAGGTCAAGCAACTGAGATACAAATTTGTGGTATTGAGCAGAATATTTGCCGTAGCCCATCTTTTATACCAAGTCAAAATATGTACAAAACATTTCCAATCAGTTAAGATCAGAAGCCATGAGAACCGATGCCTGAGACTGTATCAGAAAATTTATTATTATTTATGTTGTTAAGTCAAGCTGACAGAGTCGTTAGCATGCTGGACGAGATGCGTAGTAGTATTTCGCCCGTCGCTACGTTCTGAGTTCAAATTCCGCCGAGGTCGACTTTGCTTTCATCCTTTTGGGGTCGATAAATTAAGTACAAGTGAAATTCTGGGGTCAATATAATCGACTAGACCCTTCCCACAAAACTGCAAGCCTTGTGCCTATAACAGAAAGGTTTATTTATGTTGTTGTTGTTGTTATTAAAAAGTGATTTTATAAATATACGTTAGAAATATTTGCATTGTGTTGATATAAAATATTTGAATAACTGACACATTTCTTTTTGTATTTGGTAAAAACGTATTTGGATTGTGGAATTTAGGGCATAAGCAACCACGCCAGCAAAACTATTATTTGATGTGCCATCATTTTATTTCTCAACAGAAATGTATAAAAATCTTCTGTTAAGATATATTTTCACATATTTTAACTGAAGTTACAACACATTTTTGACGAGTGATTCTAAAAGCAATAAACACATCATGTTAATGTTGATTTAAATAAACCGAATTGGCACATACCTTGCTTTAGAAACCACTACATGTAATTCGAAAAAAAAAGACAAGGAATATAAAGAAATACATGGACGTTATTCCATTTCTTGTAATTTCTTTGGCTTGCAGCTAAGATAGTTAACAGGAAATCTATTTAAAGAATTTTGGGCTGGTATCAAATGCAACTTACATTAGAAACTTTTAATTAAATTCAGAAATAATAGAAGGACTGTCTTGCAGTTCATTGCTTATAATTTAACTAAAACCAAGCTAGGTTAACATAAATCAGTGTAAGACATTATAAGACTATTGGCATCAATGGAAATGCGGAGAATTCGCCAGAACTATTCAACAAGCTTATAATCGGTTGTCAAATTAAATTTCCTGTTCGCATGTCAAGGGACAAATTCTATTACATTTCCAAAGACATTGGACGGTGAGGCCATAATATATTTGCTCCTCCTTCATTGCACCTGTCAAACTTAGTTTTCACATTATTTGCAACAAGTAGAATGCATTTTATTCAACTTCCTAGAACGGTGGATGATCCTGAGAGTGTTAGTTTAACAGCCGAGCGGCTGCTGGCTGGAAGCTTATCATTACCAGTGCTATCGGATTAATATATCGATCATTTGACCCTTAATGTGCCGCACGTTACCTAAAGTCATTTAGCTGTAA
>NC_142939.1:69038451-69048451 GCF_046866305.1 Octopus bimaculoides
TTATATATTTATAGTTATATATATATATATATATATATTTATAGTTTTATATATATATATATATATATATAGTTATATATATATATATATATATATATATATATTTATAGTTATATATATATAAATATATATATAGTTATATATATATATATATATATATATATATATTTATAGTTATATATATATATATATATATATATTTATAGTTATATATATATATATATATAGTTATATATATATATATATATATATTTATAGTTATATATATATATATAGTTATATATATATATATATATATATATATATATATATAGTTATATATATATATATATATATATATATATATATATATATATATAGTTATATATATATATATATATTTATAGTTATATATATATATATATATTTATAGTTATATATATATATATATTTATAGTTATATATATATATATATTTATAGTTATATATATATATATATATATTTATAGTTATATATATATATATATATATATATATATATATATATATATATATATATATATATATATATATATTAATAGTTAGCAGAAGCAACAGAGTGACACAAGGTCCGAGAGTTTCGTGCGTTGGCAAATACCTCGAGACATTCTGTTGCTTCTGCTATGCTAAATATTAATAAGAATATACATATACGCATATTTTGAGTTCTATTTTTCCTGTTTATGGATGTATAGGGGAAGAATTCACAAAAAAAGAAAAACAGACGAAGACAGGTGGTGTAGACAACAAACAGATGTATTAGTTTAACGCTCGGGAAGTGAAAAAGTCTTTAACGTTTCGAGCCCACGCTCTACCACACTGATCCTGACTCTGGGGTCATATCACCTTCTGGTCCAGTGTAATCCGATTTTAGCTTGGTGTTGGACCAATAGTGTAGTACCTGAAACTTCATAGCATTGAACTGCACATTATTCTTGTTAGCTCATCTGTATATTTCATTCAGGTCTTTCTCTGGTTTTATGATGTCCTCTGGGTTCCTAACTGCCCGCGACACATTTATTGGTGCCGTCAGCATAGCTGGTCAGATTGGCTGACTGTAGCGCGGAGGGCATTCTGAGAGGGCCACCGGAAATAGTAGTGGCCCCAGTACAGTTCCCTATGGGACTCCACTGCAAATTGGTGTCTCTTCAGAATGAGCACCATCGGCTACAACTGTCTGACTCTTGCCCTTCAACAAAGCATGCAGCCACTCTGCCACTTACCAGGTGATACCAAGCTTTCGCAGTTTGTGACACATCATACCATGGTCAAACCTTGTCGAAGGCCTTGGTAAAATCGAGGTATATCACATCTACAGCCGACTGGTTTAGCTGTTGCTTCAGTACCCAGTCAAATTCCTGCAGCAACTATGTGAGGCAGCCCGTCTCTGGAAGAAAGTGATGTTGCATGTTTGTGAGAAGTTTTTCTTTTAGGAACGTGATCAGCCTTTTTCTCTCTCTCTCTCTCTACCTCTCTCTCTCTCTGTCTCTCTCTCTCTCTCTCGCTCTCTCTCACCCACCCACACACATACATATATATATATATATATATATATACATATATATATATATATATATATATATATATATATATATATATATATATATATATGGGTGAGAGAGTTTGTAGAAATATGCCAAACAATTTGACAGGGTTACTACGTAGTATGAAGAGTAGTTTTAGTCTGAAAGAATTGCTGGAAGTAAGTTGTCAGTATTTCAATTATTCCATTACGCTCAATTTTGTAATCTATAATCGAAACCACTAAGTAATTACAAATTATAACATCTTTGATCGTTCATAGTTCTAATGTGCTGTAAATTTCTAATTTGTTATTAATTGTGATTACAGATAACAAAAAAAAACTCCACAATAATATAAGTGAGGAGTAACATTTTATTTTATTTTATTTTCTTCATACTACATACTTACACATATGTGTATGTATGTATGTATGCATGCATGCATGTATGTATGTATCTATGTAACTTTGATTATGACAGTAAAAAAGAAAGATGTTACGTAAAGACAGATCGCTGGATTAATAGGTCTATAGGTCTGGAGATCATGAAATTTAATCTAATGGATTGAAGTGTATTAATAGTATTCGGACTATTGACCAGCAAGGCAGAATTAAAACTGTTGAAATGAAAAATAACGAAGAATCAATTGTAAACTCACTTCTAGTATATTCTGGTTTATGCCACAATTGAAAGTTATTATTTCTCTAACATGAAGGCAATCATTCCAGATGACATAAGGGAAGCACTTTTACACGAATTACATTGAATATATTTAAATAACACATTGAATTCTTGGAAAATATGAAATATTTTCTGTTTAATATAAAGAAAATGATGTAGTGGTAGCAGTAGAAGTAGTAGTAGTAGTAGTAGTAGTAGTAGTAGTAGTAGTAGTAGTAGTAGTTTTTGCTATTATTGTTTTGTAGCTGTTGTTGCTTTTGTTATTGTTGTTGATGATAATGTTGCCTTGTACTGCGTCCAGTTCAGCTGAGACTGAGTAAACCTCTCATCAAAATCATTACACATTTCGCCTCGGATGTTCTGAATGTAATAATATATTGCTCATTGTATTACAACAGTGATGGCGGACAAAATAAAGGGAAATAGCTCTAGTTGCTAAAGCAGTAGGTTCCGATGGAGTTTGCAGTAGTTAAAAATGAAGAAGGTAAAATTTATTCCACGTTTATAATCTTAGGAGAAAAGTGAAGGTAAGGAGCTAGAATGGAATATGTGTATTTCAGATTGTAAGTGCTACAATAAGAAGATAATTTTATGCAAGGAATTTCAACAAGATTAACAGGTACACACTCACTCCATCACTGTTTCTCTCTCTCTTACACACACACACACACACACATGCACACACACACACACACACAACAAAACATAGATAAGAATTAATACTGTGGCTGATACAAACTGACATTTCAGTTTTATAAGAAAAAGGCCTGCCGCATGCAAGCATAATTAGTGATTTCATAGCGTGTTAAGCATGGACATTCCAAATACTTGTCTTACTACAGCTTATTACGGAATATGTTGTCTGTAAATTGTCTGCTTCAAGTATCGGGAAAATGCTGCACTTACAGTTATTAAACTTTTTCAATGTGTCAATTAATTTGCACAGCACCCAAATTTAAGTTGCTCACACACACATACACACACACACACACACATATATATATGTGCGTGTGTGTATGCGTGTGTGTGTGTGTGTGTGTATAGAGAGAGAGGCAGATAGACAGACAGAGGCAGAGAGAGCGTGAGAGATATACACATTCATGTATGTATGTATGTATGCATGCATATATGTATGTATTAGTGCATGCGTACACAAACATATACGCGCGTGCGTATAAATATGATGCGAAAAGGTTTGAACGATGCAAGAGAGTGAGACTGAGGATAAGTTTCCTCGGAAATGGAGATTGAGATTGACTGGTCTTGTTTCGTGAGTGAATTCGATGTCTGCTCCACGAAGCGCCTCTTTTGGACTCCATAAAATATAGCCATGAACCAAAGGCTGTTTATGAACCAGGCGGCTGATTAAAGACATCAAAATATCGATTCAGTCCACTTTGATTTTGGAAACGGAATATCTATTTTGCACTCGAATAAACATCGTAATTTAGGTCCGTGTATCACAAATGTCCATTACGTACGTTTAACGTTTAACGTTTAACGTTATGTACGTTTAACGTTCAAAAACGAGTAAAAAAAATGTGCAGCAGCCGGGGCTCAACGTCGCAGTATTGCTGGGTCCTGGCGTTTATGTTGAACAACTGTTGCTGGGTGAATGGGTCAGATTGGATAAACTTCATTGCTTCTGAGAAATACATTGTTAGCTCTTGTGAACGTTGATTGGAATGGAGATATATTGTTGTTGTCGTTGGCAACAATATCTGCTCAATTAACTTTCAATCGTCTGGATATGTGAGATACTTATTGGTATACCACACGGTTTGGCTGTTTTTTTAACTCCTCGACACATTCATGCTTATACTATTTCTTTTATGTTTGCATGTAATAGTATTGTTATAACTTCAAAAGTATGTATTTTCTGACTATTCATGTATGCAGGCATATCATTCCTTGGCAATTAAATCGAGGAACATAAAGGGATTAGAAATGATAAACACACTTTTTAATTTCTCAGTAAGTTTAGTTAGCGGTGTATGTCCGATTGCTTTCTGATATATTTGCTCTACAAGCACTTCCAGTATAGAGTTCAGAAGTGTAGCAAGATTGACCATTGATAAGGCTATGTGTTTCATAGAAGCACAAAAGATAAAACTTTATAAAATAATTCAGCAATGTATTTATGCTTTCGTGACGTTTAGACCGATGTTAATAAATTGAGTGGAATGCTTCCTGAAAGTATCCTGCTGGTCACGATAAGCACAGAAAACGCTAAAGATTTAATCATGAACAGAACTGATTATTCCACAGAGCTTGATATTTCCCTGACATCTTGAAGCAAAATAACATTGGAAAACTTAAGAATTCTTTCTCCTCTCATTTCGTTAATATTCATAGGAAACAAAGAGAAACTCAAAAACAAAAAAAAAAGTGGATTTACGAAAATAAACCCAACACAGGAAAGGTCATGGCATTCCTATTCATTTATGTCGGTTGTTTTCTCAAGATAAACTAATAATTCATTTACAGCCAAGTAAAAAATGAAAGACTTGAAATAGTTGTATATTAATTGGGTCAAAGGTCGCATCTTGCAAGATTCATTTTCAGTTATGGAGGACAATAAGGATGCTTTCTATTTAAATACTATTGACAATTGAAAGATTATCGAGCAAATAGATCACTGTCGGGAGAATACTAATCATAAACATACATTTATAATATATATATATACTTTATATATATATATATATATATATATATATATATATATAGAGAGAGAGAGAGAGAGAGAGAGAGAGAGAGAGAGGGGGAGGAAGAGAGAAAGAGAGAGAGAGAGAGGGGGGGAAAGATATTGATGCAAAGAAACACGCTCAGGCTTGATATATAAAATATAGATACATACAATACACATGTAAATATATATATATATATGTATAGGAATATATATAGAGAGAAAGAAAGCCTGAATATGTGTGTGTGTGCGTGACTAAGATAACAGTTTGTAGGATACGTGGGGAGGGAGATGAGCGAAAATAACATTAGAAATAAAATACAATAATATCAAGGGAAACAAAATATAAAATGCAATAATTGGAGGTAGATGAAAGACGTTTCCTCCATGTATGAGGCCGCCTGTTCCCGATATCAACACACACACAACACACACACATGTATATTCGTATATACATATATGAATATAACCCCCCACACACATATATATATATATGTATACATACATACACATACATGCATTTATCTATATGTATCTATTGCTATATATATATATATATATATATATATATATATATATAAATTTAAATAAGGGTGACAAATTGAATATGAATTTGATTAATATCAATTTAAAACCAGTGGCCTAGCAAATTGAAAAATCTGAAGATTCAGAAAAACTTTATATTACATACATATAAAAGGGATGACAATTAAGTGGACATCCCTTTCGCTAGAAGACCAACTACGGTCTGACCACTAAGACGAATGTTCTTAAAAAAATTCAGCAAATACTAGAACGTAAGCGAGCAGGACAAATGAAAAGATACAAAATATAAAGGATTAATCATAGATCGGTTTCGATGTTAACGAATTACGTAATTGTCTGCAACTCTATAGAATGATCGTGCCTTTCAATATACTTTGCAGAACTATACACGAAACGTCCGCATGAGATTGAACATGTATATAGTTCTACTAATTACATTGGGGTCATATTTCAAATGTCTTCGTTCTGGCGCGCCAAATACCGGGAATTATATTGAAAAGAACGATCATACTGAAGAGTTGCAGACAATTACGTAAGTAATTCACTAACAACGAAACCGATCTATGATTAATCCTTTATATTTTGTATCTTTTCATTTGTCTTGCTCGCTTGAATTTTCTTGAGAACATTCTTCTTAGTTGTCAGACCGTAGCTGGTCTTCTCCTAGCAAAGGGATGTCCACTTAGTGGTCATCCATCTTATATGTAGGTACATATGTATACATACATATATATACATATATATATATCTATATATATATATCTATATATATATATACAGCTATATGTTTGGATGGGTGTATCCCTCGACATGTTTACGAATGCTTTTTGTTTGTGCATATATACATATATACGCGGGTCGTGTGTGTATGTGTCTGTGTATGTGTGTGGGGGTGCATAGACGGTTGCATGAGATGTGTAGAAACAGATACACATTTTTATTGAAAGGTATAGGTTGTTAAAGACGAGTTTCCATTGAAATGGAGAACGGTTACAACAAAAATATCTTTCAAGAGCAATGATATTTTGGGGGCTAAAATTAGTTAATTGGAAGAAATCTGAGAAAGACTTAATATAAAAATAAAAACAAATATAATTTCCATGGCTTAATTTCAAGTAAAATATCTTAAATGAATTTCATAATGTTTTCTGTCATGTACTCGATCTTCAAGTACAGCTAGACTTCAACTGCAAAATACGTTGACATTTTTTCTGCAATCACTATTCCAAAAGCTACGGGAGCCAGATGAGTGCGGAATGAATACTATGGATTACATTTCAAAAATAAATGACTGAAGTTAATTAAGCAGAAATATCATCCATATAAAAATCAATAATTAATAATAATAATAATAATAATAATCCTGTGTTGAACACGTATAATGTAGTCGGCATGGAAACCCACATAGAAATGCTAATATATATGTATATATATAATCATAAATATACAGGGATTAGCATGAGTTGCTTCTCCAACATACTGAAAATGTAGAAATAGCAGTCAAAGAACTACTGATTCCAAATTACAAATTTTTTTCTCTAACGGATGGCGATATTCTTTGACTGCTATTTCTAAATTTTCAGTATGTTGGAGAAGCAACTCATGCTAATCCCTGTATATTTATGATTATAAATGGTTTTACCGATACAAGTTTTTTCATAGTGAACTACTTGGCAAAATTGTTAATTATTAATTTTATTACTAATTGACGATTCCCTGCCCTATATCTGTATATATGCATAGATAGATAGATAGATAGATAGATAGATAGATAGATAGATAGATATACATGTGTGTGAGTGCGTGTGTGTGCGTGCGTGGGTGTGTGCACGTGAGTTCACGCTCGCGTATGTGTATGTATTTGAGTATGTGAAATGCTGGTCTAACAAACATATCCTAGATTGTTTAATCCGAGGCAAAAATTTGCAAAATTACTAAAATATTAAAAATGTACAATGCATGACCCTGCAAAGATAACCTCAGTACGAAAAGTAAAAAATTTTCCGAATAAACTCGGTTTTAAATAGAACAGTAATATATAAAATATTAGGTTGTTCCGAAAATAATGGCCGATTTCAGATACAATTTTATTCTGGAAGAATTAAGAATAGAAATGTTTTGCTTAGTGAAAGTGCGAGCCGTGAACTGCCATCGATCAACGAAATATTTCCGCTTCGTTAGTAAAAACGCATTGGCTTTGCTGGTGAGAAAGCTTTGAAAGCTGATTCCAACTCTGGTTTGAGAGTTTGACCACTTAATAAAGTGTTTAAATGCTTTAAAAAATGGTAGTCAGTGGGTGAAAGATCAGGAAAATTGGGAGGATGTGGTAAAGTCTCCTATGCCAAGACTTAATTCCTGCAGCGTCGTTCTTGCAACATGGCTTTGCATTATCATGGAGCAGAATTCAGCCACGCCGATTCACCAAAGCAGTTAATATTATTATTGTTGCTCTCGGTATATCTGGGAGTCACCAATGTCTTTGCAAGAATGATTTCAAGAGCTTTGAATTTTAGGAACTGAGCTGAAAGAACATTTAAGTCTGAAGCTTTGTTCTACTTAGAATTGATGGGTTGTTATGAAACAGTGATGTCTGCTTGACTAAGTATTTTCGATAATTTGATCTTCTTTTGTCTGGAAAACAACGTTCCACATTGCTTTTAGAGTCATATCAATTTCGCGAGAGGTCGTCTATATACAAACCATCTTCACAATGAAGGAGATAAATATATTTTTTCATGATTTGAAACTCACGAAATAAAAGGAAATCGTGTGTAACCGGAGAAAGCTTTTGTATTTAAATTAATAGCAAAACATCTTTCTTCGTTCGTTTTTCAAGAGAAATTACCAATACATTCTCAAGTATTTACATTATAATTGTTTCTAGTTTCTCCGTGGGAAAGCTATGCTGTTTGTTGTAGCAGTCTTTATTTGATTGTTCTTCATGTATGTCCACCCATCTGTGCGATAAGTGTCTCTTATTTAAAATTTATTATCTATTTACCCGTATATATATCATTGATTTTGTAACTGTAATTAATGAAATGTTTTTTTTTAACGTCACTCTACCACATGTCACTTATTATAATTAATCGTTGATTATAAATATCTTCTGCGGATATCTTTTAATATTAAGGTAGATACCTGAGTAGGCTAAGTACATAAATAAGCTCTTATCTTGGAATCACCGGTCAACATTAGTAAAATATCTGCAGATATGTATTTCGAATCTCTCTGCTTTCAATTTTAGAGCAATGGCTGCTTGTGTAAGCCTGTAAGATATTCCAGATACTCTGCTAATATTTGATGCTGTTAAATATTTTATGATGTACAGAACGATGAAAATGTTTAATGATTGAAAACAGTTTGCATTAAACAACTTACAGTCTTGTACGAAAGAACAATCCAGACGATTTAGTTGGACCTAGAATATAGGTGGTTAAGGTATTCGGCTCACAATCACAATGTCGGGAGTTCGATGCCCAGCAGGACACTTTATTTCATGCTGCTCCATTCCACTCAATTGGGAAAATGAGTAGTATCTCTATTTCAAAGAGTCAGCTCTGTTACATTCTGTGTCACGCCCGATCTCCCTGAGAGCTATGTTAAGGATGCGCGTGTTTGTGAAGGGCTCACTCACATGTGATTTCACAAATAGACTGTTCCGCTGGTCGAATCGATTGGAACACTCGTCGTCGTAACCGACGGAGTGCTTGTGTTATGAAGACTTTGCTTTCCGGCATAGTTTTGAGATCATGTGATCTTTTCGGAAATTATTTGGCTTCAAGTTATTCGAAGGATTATTGAGAGGAAGCAAAATCATCCAAGAAAGGACTTTAGTAGTTGCATTCCGAACACTTGCAGAAGAAAATTCAGTGTCCTTTGAATCGGGTCAGCTAAAGAGTTTTCTGAAGACCATAACATATTTCAAGGAACACGAACCAAGAACATTAACACAAATTGGCTAGATTCCAACAAACTTTTTGGTTAGCAAATCACTGCATTTATATAACTTATCTCAAAGAAATACAGTTCACGAATATAAAACTTTATATTTATCAATAATAATATACAGCCGACTATATGTGAGTGACAATTTCTTCTTTCTTATCATCTGTTTATACATTATTAGCTTTCCTTATGATATCTGAATCTTTCCAACTCATCATATTTTTTTCTTCGTCGTTAGAAGAAATAAATACAAGAATAACATAGAATTAAGCAAGTATTGATTTTTCTTCTCAACCACTCGAGCAGAATGGTGTATTTTATGTTTGCCACTGAACCAAATATACTTAGTTGTGGCGACACATTTTCACATTTTCTTCTCTCTCTCTCTCTCCCTCTCAATCTGTCTCTCTCTCTCTCTCTCTCTCAATATCTCTCTCTCTCTCTCAATATCTCTCTCTCAATATCTCTCTCTCTCTCTCTCAATATCTCTCTCTCTCTCTCTCTCTCAATATCTCTCTCAATATCTCTCTCTCTCTCAATATCTCTCTCAATATCTCTCTCTCTATATATATATATATATCTCTCAATATCTCTC
>NC_142939.1:69053451-69055951 GCF_046866305.1 Octopus bimaculoides
AAATATATATATATATATATATATATATATATATATATAATATTATTATTAGGGACAAAATCCAAAATTACAGGTAAAAAACTCAATTAAAATCAATTTATAAAAAATTAAAATTAAATTGAGCCTTATAGATAAAGTATATATAAAAAATATATAGTTTTAGGGAAAATAACCAATTTTCAAGAACTCATCGATGAAAATCCACTATCACATATAGAAAAATTAATAATTAAAAGCACAATAAATGAGTATAATATAAAGTAAAGTAAATATCATAAGATAAATATAATATATTATATTTATCTTATGATATTTACTTTACTTTATATTATACTCATTTATTGTGCTTTTAATTATTAATTTTTCTATATGTGATAGTGGATTTTCATCGATGAGTTCTTGAAAATTGGTTATTTTCCCTAAAACTATATATATATATATATATATATAGTAACCTCCTGGTTAAGTACGCATCACAGATAAGTACGCGCAAAATCCTCAAGAGCACCAGGTTCAAATTTATCAACGAATTATTGTACAGAAATATTTGAAAAAGTCTTTTACTTCCCCGACAGAGGTACGTCCAAAGTCCATAAGCAAGCAGACTTCCACAGTAGAAATTCACGTACATTTTGAAAAAAGTCTTTTACTCCCTTTACACAAATACATTCAAAGTTCACAATAAACAGATATCTCCGGTAAAATCTAACATTCACATATATCTATGGCCAAATTTCGGGAGATCACCACCGTAGCCCATTTACACTAAAGTGCATCACGGCGATGACACCCTTCGTCAAGATAAACATAAAACATGCACAGAATAAAATTTTTATACCGTTTAATGATAGCTTATATAATTTAGCGGACGAGGCCAAATTAAAACTACAGGAAAAAAAAAATTACTAAACTCTCAGATGGCTGTAGTTAGGAGAAATTTAACGTCGCCGGTTTCAAATCCCCGTAACGCTAAACAATTTTATTCCATTTCTTTTTATTTCTATATACTTTGATGACAATTTAGCTGACCCGCATCTAACAACTAATAGGTATCTGACTAGACAAAGCCATTGATTATATCTGATATAACGAACACACAACACCTGGACAAAGGTCGATAGTTGAGAGCGCATCTCAATAATATTATAGCGTCATGGTCTCACTTTCTTGCTGCTGTTTCTCTATTATTCATGATTTTTTACTACTTTCATGTCTATTGATGCCGTTGATGCATTACTGAAAATTGCTAATGAATTGCGATGCAGATGAAATAGGTATTGAATAAGTGATGTGTCTAAGGTATAAAATATGGTTTTATGTCTTTATTATTTATTTTAGTTGACGAGCACCTTCGACCTTCGACCAAAACGTAATAGAATGGAGAAGAGAGTGCGATAATTGGTTGAAGTACTGGTTGATCTAGTTTCGCATCGTATAAGACATTTATATGAAAATATGAAAATCTTTTCTTGGCTTCTGCAAGTTTTCAGCAAACTTTTGATACATTTTCATTGTGATAAAATTTCCCTTTGGATTAAAATGCATTATACAATTTAGTCTGTGCTACTCGGTTCTGAACAGATGTATGCGGCTTTCCAGCAACATATTGCGCATCTGTTTGAGGAGGTATATGGCAGAATCGTTAGCACGCCGGACAAAGTGCTTAGCATCATTTCGTCCGTCTTTACGTCCTGAGTTCAAATGTCATCCAGCTGCCCTTTTGTGTTTGATTAAATAGTTAGAAGTTGAGCACTGTGGTCGTGTAATCAACTAACTCTCTCCCCCAAAATGTCAAGTCTTGTGCACACAGTGGAAACGATCATTACCTTCATGATTATTATTATTATCATTAGGGCAGTGCTTTCTCATAGTCGGTAAATGACCGGATAATTCTTTTTAAGCTCTTTATGTGTAGAGTTCAAATCAACATTGACTTTCACTCTTTCGAGGTCTATAAAAGTAAAGTGTCCACTAAATACTGGATACGATTTTATCACTGAAAAAATTTGGCCTTCTGCTCATTTTTAAACAATTATTATTTCATCTATAAAGGAAGTCATTTTCATTTCTGTTTCTTGTTACAACTGTGGACTCTGTTCAGTTCATCCCGTAATAATGATTTTGCATAAATAGTTGGCATTATTTCTTTTACACCTCTTAAATTTACTATTTTACTTCGTGTCATGGGGCAAATGTATGAAATAGTAAGTTTTCTGAAAAAGAGAATCATACCGGATATAAATTCGTAGGATTTAAATCTCCCAAATATGGTTTTCTACGACAAATGTTTTTTCTAACTGAAACAGCGACAATAAAACGAAATATAATGAAGTAGATTATAAAGTATCCAGTGATATTTGTTCATGAAAATAGAAAATGGATTGGTAGCGCGGTGTTTGGTAGAAAGATTCAGTTTCTTTTGAAATTCTGCAGTAAGAAAATGTATTGATGCTATAATGTATTTTAAATTACACAATACAAAGAAATTTATGTCAGCATC
>NC_142939.1:69060951-69070951 GCF_046866305.1 Octopus bimaculoides
CAAAAAGGAATGTTTCATCATTTCAACACTTAACATTATTCATCATCTTTGTGGCCATCATACACTCCGTTAAAACCACATTTCTCTCTGATGACATCATCAAATACAAAACAAATCAGAATCGATTCAGATCCAATCTTCTCAAATAAAGTACAAAAACAAAGTGTGTCTTCTGTGAATAATACTCACTATACCGAGAAAGACCATCAAAATATCCTCAGTGTCCTGGAATGTGCGTACAACAAGGTTAGGGTCTTCGCCAGTCTCAGGAAAACTTGGGTTGTGTTTATATCAGCTTTAGAGAAAGTCGCTCCACGATCTTTAATCAAAAATCTCATCGAAAACGTCAGCTATTTAGGGAATCATTTATGACCAGTGCTAATATCGGTTATGAAGCCTAACATTGAAGTATGCAGGACAACTATTGATAGACTTCAAATGTGAATTTTTATCGATTCGAAGTGTATATGGTAATGGCCACCTTCTCTCTCTTGTACGAATCAGAAACGCTCGATATCTGAGCCAACTGGAGCACTTATACCGGTTTTGCTTTCGTGGCGTCCTTAAGGTCAAATCAGAAGGACTACAGAATCAATGTAGTCTGTAGCGTACACTGTTTCTCTGTAAAATATTTCATGCTTGTGGAATACTCACATGAAGTACATAACATTTGTGTCACGCATAGTATGTGTCTGTTATAAAATCCATTCCATTGAGAAGACAATTTCTGAAAAGAATCCAAAACCAAAACATTGAATTTTAAAATAAGTAATGGATTTACCATATACTAAGGAGATAGAAGATAATTTGGTAACTACAATATATTTCAGAATATATGGCAGCATTAATTTAGATTTGAATCAAAGAAATAAACCTAAATATTTTATCTTAAACACAGTCTTCTATATCGAGATGTTTATTGCTGTTTTTCCAGTTACAAATTACAAGAATTATCATTTCATTTCTGAATTGTAAAACATTCTACAGAACGCCATTGGTTTAGCTGAGAAATATTATTAATGATATTGGATCAAGACATATTCTTATGATAATTTCTATCTTAGATAACATTCTTCCCACTAATTTAATGTAGAAACACCAAGCAAGAAAATATTTTAGAAATCTATGACTATCCAACAGCGAATGATAATTTTAGTAATTAAGGCATTTCATTTGCCAAACACAATTAGATGCCGTCTCGAGACTAAAACTATTTCCATCATAGACACTAATGCTGTTGTAATAAATAGTCTAGCATTCTTCTCTGATGTTACGTTTAAATATATTTCCGCGCAAATATCACTGATGGTGTTATAACTTGTGATTTAAAGAATTGTTTTCTGCTTTCTTTATGAATAATACGGTCTTCGTAATATCTATTGAATAAACAATGTAACAAGGAGTAAACCCTTTATAACTTACTGTCCTCCGATTTTCTCTTAATATCCACCGATCATTGACCAATGACGCTATTTGGAAATGTGGCGTTATCTGTTTAAATAAGTTCTTTGTGTGGGTAGGGAAGAAATGAAGAGACGAATCTACAACAAATTATATGAGTTCAGAAACATAACCTTAATGGTCAGACTAACAGCAGCTGGTTCCGAAATTATAAGCGGAAAGCACACACAAAGTATAGTTTGGTAATAACAATAACACGCTTTCTTGACACGACCGGAAATTTGAGGAATAGAAAATAGTTGAATATAGTTGAATATAATGGACCTTAAACTGTCATCCACAGTTCGGATCTAGCCCAACAAAATATGACATGTGTATGCATGAAAAACCTCATCGGGAAGCAATTTCAGTTCCAGTTCCAGGCAGTTATTGATCCCATGAAAATAGTATGCATTGTTCTGGTGGAAGATAAGTGTTGAAAAGTGAAGGGCTGTCTACGTGGTAGTGAACAAGCCAAATCTGGATAGTTGAAGCCCATGTATGGATCGAAGAGGAGAGATAGAGAGTGATTGAATATGTGTGCGTGTGATTGATAGAGAGAGAAAGAGAGAGAAAGGGAACATAAGTAATTTAGATTGTTCGTGTGTATTGTTAGAGAATCTTTAAAAACCAACATACTCTGTTTTTGCCTGCCATACCAGATTAGGAAGTCAATCACTTCTGGCTTTTAGGATGGGTGCTGTACACAATTCCTTTGACTATGTATCGAATTTCAATATGTGTACTGCTGTTAAAGATGACTTGATTGTCATTTCTCAAATTTTCGTAACTTGACAAAATGTCTGGTTTATTTGTTTAGGCTCCTGCAATGGAGTGACTTTCTTTGTTAAAAAACTTATGTAACAAGGATCAAGTTTCATTAAGAAGGCAGTCTCTTGGTTCGCGGACACGATAAACTAAATCTGATTGTTCAACTGTTTCAGTTGAGTCTATCCATTTTAACAATCGTACAGCCTTTTTTTTTTTCCTTTTCGAGAGAAAATCTATTATTACAATCATTGTATTGTTTATTAATAGACGACGTGGGTGGCTAACACTTGGAAATTCTCGCCAGAGTGCCTACTGTTAATGGCGAAGATTTGAACACCAACAATATATTGTTATTTGATACTCTCAAACATAGTCCTTGTAAATTAGCTTTGAGGTATATTATAAAGTAGAAGCTATTTATCGTTGCTCTCGATATAGAAGCGATTCATATATTAACAAAGAAGAATGGCGTAATTCAAACTTTTACTTTAATCGAATGAATCTGAAATTCCTAATTATTGCTCTTCGTTAATGACGGACGTGGATTTAATAACTGTGTCAAATGACTAGAATAACCTAATAGACAGTCTTAACATAACTATAGAAACGACTTTTGAAAGTAGAATCAAATGCTCTCTCTTCATATTGTGGCCCACGTTAGATACTATTGGTTAAATGTAATACAACCTTTAGTCATATAATATGTTCGATCTATTACGTATCAATGTTTCTACTACAAAGCGAATTATACGCATTTATCCAAATCACCAATAGTAGAAGCGGTAGAGGAATATCGGAATATCAATTCTATAATACAGATTGAGAATGTAAGAGTTAAACAATGATTGAATACAAACAAGAGTAAATATATTCTGATGCAGATCGTTTTCGTTTGCAATTATCTGTGCCTCGAAGTATTTATAGGTTTTAGGTGAAGAATAACATAATCAATACGTTTCTATCCTTGCTATAGGAAGCAAATGAGGCTGACAAATCCGATATTTTTCCCATCATATACCTACTTTGGTAGATGAAACATTAAATCTCATACATTTCAAGCTATATACAGAATATAAAATTATTATTTACATTTTGTAGGTTCTCATGTTAGAATCTATTCAGCTGCATGACTAGTTTGTACTGTTCTCTGCTAAATACACACAGGCACGCGCGCGCCCACACGCACACGCGCACACACACACACACACACACACATACACACACACACGCACACACACATGCAACCTGGTCAGGCGAAAGTTTGTATTTTCTGACTCGTTTCGAAAGAACAGCTTCATGTATTGGTGAAAAGTCAACGGCACTGGAGAGCATAAAGATTAAAACTATAGCTCAAAAAATATTAGCTAACATGGAGGAATGGAAGTCATCTGAAAATTTGAAAAAAATATACATGTTGCATGATGAGTCGCATCGTCTATTGCATTTTCTCACATCATGACTGCTGCTCAATGCCCTGTGAACACTGGAAAGGCTGTACGATGTGTGAGGACACTACAACAAGCAATCCTGATGCCGCTCCACAACTTTGAGCGAGACCTTACGCTCAATTCAGACAGCTATGTGAAGCTGCTGGAGACTGTGGTCAAACACTGGCTGAAGAGGATTGCTGCTGGAAGGCCATATGTGTGTGGGCCAGGATTCGGCTCCGGTTATACCACCGATAAGTGTCTAGCCGTCAGAGAATTTCTACGACTTCGCCGGCCCTAATTTCTGGCCTTTTAATTACCCCGACAATAATATCATAAATGACTATGTTTGGGGTGTAGTTGAGAAAGATATCAACCCCTCTGCCTACAATACGAAGGCCGAGCTCGCATTATACTTTTAAAAGTAAGTCTTTTCATCAATGAAAAGTCATAGATCAGGTGATTAACCCGGGATACTTTTTGTGCACAACGTCAGCAGTCCAGCTTAGCATTCCTGTCCTTTATATCCACATTGTTAATCTATTTTAACCTCTATACTATATTTCCAATTTTGTTTTCTTTATAAGAGAGAATGGGTTTATATGAAGTACATAGGTATCATCATTTTTCAAAGATTTAATTGTGGGACCCATTGTTATTTAGAACACGCACAGAATTCCATTGAGACAAGTATCTGGCATTTTGGTCAAATAGTTTATCTTCCGTATTGTTATTCATAATTTCCGCTTGTGTGCAACATCCATGAGTGACCTTGTCTGAATATCGCAAGCCGTGAGGCTTAACAACGCCCTAGAAAATCACTTGTTCATCAACACAGAAGAAAAATAATTGATCAAAAATCTCGATATATATCACAGTGACATTGGTTTCGTGTACAAATCGAACGCAAGATGTCACAACTCAACATTTGAAAACTGACAATTAATTACAAGACATTACAGGTTTTCTGCGAGACAATGGTGTTATTGCCTACATCAGAACTTACAAATAGCACCATGCTGACTTAAATAAGAATGACAAGTTGTAGAGATATCAATGATGTGTAGTACACATTTTCAGCAGGTACCTGTGTCATGTATGAAGGGATATGGAAAAGGAGTTTTGTCGGAAATGTTCAGCAACGTGGCAATTTGGAATATGGAATAAATAATGAAATTAAGACTGTATGTGTGCGTACTAACACAACAAGCGCACACATATATTTATAAACATGCATACACATATACATACGCATACATATATACACATAAGTATACATACGCGTAAATGCACACACATTCACACGTATGCATTGTGCATATATATATATATATATATATATATATATATATATATATATATATATATATATATATATATACATACATATATATATATATATATACATACATATATATATATATATATATATATATATATATATATATATATATATATATATATATATATATATATATATATATAATATACATAGGCGCGCCGTACAGATACATCGATAGATAAATAGATAGATAGATAGATAGATAGATAGATAGATAGATAGATAGATAGAACATGAGCTATTAGATATGAAATAAAATTCTGAGAAGTATTTATCCTTCTCTGCTACAATTTTATAGACTTCAAAAGAGGCAAGGAGGAAATGCAACGCAAAGCGTATTCTACTTCTCTTCTTAGTTTGCAAAATCACTTTCTTTGGCGAATTGCCTTGAGATAATATGGAAGTAATTTGCAGACATCAAAGTATCTATGGCAATTCTCAATTTGATTTAATCTCAGAGATATTATCAGTAGCCAGATTCCATAACAACTAAAAATGTTATTTTTTTAAGAATTAACTTCATTTCAAACTTCAAATATAATATATCTAACTGAAATAAACATTAAAATCGGTAGATCATCATCTTAATGTGTAGTTGCATGCTTGTTTAAGTCCTTCTTCCACCATCATTTAAACTTTTGTTGAGTATTGATTACTCATAAACAGGTAAAAGATAAAACGGTGCATCCATTTGATCGCCTCATTGTAACATCCATTCGTGGCCCTAAACTTATTGATATATCATATCATATCGTATCATATCATATCGTATCATATCATATCGTATCATATCATATCGTATCATAAATATCACATCATAAATAGTTGCGGAGCTGATAAAAAAGTGGCCAAAGCGTCTTATACTTGTTTTTTTATATTTTTAACGGTCGTATACATTTTTCAAGATTTATTTAGGTGCATGGCTTTTTGAGCTTAGAGGTTCAAATAGAAACTAAAGAGGAATAACAGCAAAAAAGAGAACATAAACACCTTCATTATGAATATTGTTTTTGTTATTAAAAATCACTGGGTTATAACATATACAAATAACCAACAAGAGTGAAACAGCAACAACAAAACAAGAAAACCGTTGCAGAGAAATGAAAACAGAAAAAGGTTTCTATTCCAGTAACATTACAGTTTATTTTTGGTTACCATGGATATTTCTTTCTTATAAGAAACTTCAAAATTTGAACTCAGAACGTAAAGACGGAGAAAATACCGCTAAGCATTTCGCCCGGCGTGCGAACAATTCTACCAGTTCGCATTCTTAAAAGCAATAGTAATAATACAATAGTTTTTCTTTTTCTTATGGGATTTGTTGTCACTAACTGTTACTTCTCGCTTTCTTCCTATTTTTCCTCCCTGTATATACTTACAATCGCTGGACTGTTTGAATGAGAAAGTCATCTCAGAAATCCGCAGCAAGGTATATATTCATACGTTCTGGTTTTTCCATTCTAGTTCTCATATTTATAAGTTAGGAAACTTCACAAACTTTTGTCATACTGAGCTTCTCTGCGCAAGGTCACTCAGTGCTACAAATATTAACCAATACTAAAAAATTACATCAACTTTTCAAAATGGAAACAAACCAAATCATTGCAAAGGAAATTTGGTTAAAACCTGACCTATAACTGTAAGAAGAATCTCCTGGAAAGTTTCCTTATTTACGGTATACGTTAGACCAACTCAACGTTTATAGCTTTCCGACTTAAGGAGAGAAGGAAATGTTGAGAAGAATGACTGACGAAAGAATTAGCAGTAAATGGCTTTCGCAAGATTCCAGATAAGAAATTAAATTTAATTAATTCCGAAATTTGTCAGGTGTCATAAAGATATACCCACTACCATTCTTGGAAAACGTTTCTTTAATGCCGTCGTAAAGATAAAGATTTATTACAAATTCGTACATAACAACTGAAGTCTTAATGATAAAATGGAAAGCTGAAAAAAATATTAGAAAAAAACTTTAATTTTACTGGATTCTCTTGTGATAGAAATTCTGAAAGATATTATAATCGATAATTATATTGTAAACACCTGTTTAATGAAATTACTATAATTTAATACAATGATCAATTCTTTACGTGTAATGTATAAAATATAGTAAACAATATAACTTAATTACTTCTGAATAGTTCTCACGTTGGCACTTCCACTTTAAAAACAATGTAAAATTAAAAAATATTCTGCATTTCGGAAATACACACTCATCTTTGTTACAGAAAAATATTGATGAATACAAATTTTGTCTTGAATTTTTAAGCGATTTCTAATTTGCTAAATAAGTGTTAATCTCAAGTATTCGTTTCACCTCATTGTTTCTCTTTCGACCGGAAATAGTTTTGTCGATTGATCATTTATTACCAAGATTCTGTTCACTCAAAACATTGAGCACCAGAGATCATCCTATATTTTATTTCAAATTGCAAGGATGTAGTGTCTCCGTATATTTCCGATATATTAGTTTCAACGTTTGGTACGGAGGAGAAGGTAAGTTGATTACATCCACTCCAGGGGTCAACTGGTATTTATTTTATTGACCTTGAAAGGATGAAAGGCAAAGACAGAATTTACACTGAGACTGTAAAGACGGATGAAATGCTGCTAAGCAATTGGCCCAGTTTGCTAACGATTCTGTCAACTCACCGCCTGATATAATTCTGTTATATTAAAAAAATCGTTTGCTACATGATGTGAAATGAGAGAAGAAAGAGGAAGAATCACTGACACTGGTGGGTTCGAATAATCAAAACATCACTCGATATAATGACTAGTGATGTTTAAGTGATTTCTACTTCAGCAAAAATGAAGCAGCATATGTGTATAAATGGAACATGTTCAACTGAGACAAAGTTTTGAGTGAGTGGATATAAATTCTATAATTTATGGGAAGCTAACACGGACATATTCACAAAAAGATATTTTGTGGCTGTTTACTTTGTTTACAATCAATCGTTTATTAAAAGTTATTGCATCAAACACATAAAGTTCCCGAACTTGTTACGTATAATAAAAATATCTTATTTAGTTAAATTATAGCATCATCTCCTTCGAAATAGTCACCTTGATACACCGGTCCCATCGTTCCTGTCACTTTGGAATCCTGCTTGGAAGTCGTTTTCTGTAGGTGAGTCGAGGACCTTCTGCAATTTGCTTTGGATCTCGGCGACCTGTGAGCTGCATTTTCATCTTGGAGAAGCGATAGAAGTTTGCAGGTGCTAAATCTGGTGAATAGGACATGTATGGAATTGATACCATGGTGTTTTTGGCGAGAAATCCACGAGTGGGGAGAGCTCGGGTACAGGGTGCGCTGTCGTCGACGTGATGAATCCAATTCTTCGCGCTCCACAGATTCGGGCTCTTTCGCTGAGAGTCTTGCCTCGAATGCTTCAAACGTCGCAGTAGAACTCTCGATTGATGGTCTGGCCCTGGGAGACGACGAATTCTCGATACACAATACCGCGGATGTCGAAAAACAGCCATGAGCATACTATTGATTGAGCTGCTGCTCTGTTGTGCCTTCTTCTGTGGTCGAGATGAAGGCTTTTTCCATTGTAACGATTGCTGCTTTGTCTCAGGGTCACACCTGTAGACACAACTTCCCGTCAACGGTGATAATTCTCGACATGAAGTAAGCTGACAGAGATCTTGGCAGATTCCGATGCAATGTTCTTTCTGTTCAGTGGTCAGAAGACGGGGAACACACTTGGCAGACACGCCTCATGTTGAATTCAGACTTTAGGATTGCCGAAAAGTTCACGTTGGCTCTTTGTTTCAACCTCCTGTTCACAAGAAAAATTGCAGATTACCACATACACGTGATCACAAAAATACAAATTTCACAACTTGCAAAGTAAACATGCTGAGGATACTCAGCACACCACCTCATAAAGGTGCTGCCATCTGTTGGCGTGCTACAAAACTACTTTGGAAACGTTTTGATACCACCTCGTATTCAATATTGTGTCTAAATATGAACGTGTGTGTGTGTGAGCGTCTGTAACATGTTTTTTCTATGTATGTGTGTATTTATGTAGTACATATTTAGATGTGCAGCTAATTGCTCTCCTGCAATTTAATCCACTAACCTAATAAAATGAATACATGAATCAAATGCAGAATTATACTCCTGTATTCATCTTTTAAATCATATTATGAGCACTAGTTTGATACTGAACTGGTGTATTACACATACTTAGTCATTTTTATTCTTATTAATGTTGTTCCTGTTTGCCTAGACAAAGTTTAACTTCACGTCTGTGACCAAGTTTTTTTATTTTTCAGGAAACTGTTTATCAGAACAGAGAAACGCGATTAATGACAGAAAAGATCAAAAGTTAATAAGTCATACGATACAGCGTTTAAAACATCAGATCTTTTCTAATGTGACCATTGTTTCCACACTATTTATATTCTCTTTCTCGCATTCTTGTTTAATACATATTTAAAAAAAAGGAAATCAACAGTACTTTAGCTCATGCTATTTAGTAAGATACGTTTATTTTATCATAAATTGACTGAAAGGAATCATTAATGCCATGCAGAAAATTTCTTCATGTTCGTAGACATATTTGTAGTTTATAAGTAGATCGTTCATAGAATAAGAAGCGCAAACATGATGCGCAATTATATATATTTAGTTACATGCTTGCATACACACACACACTCACACACATACACACATATGCACACACATATATATATATACACACCACACACGTACACATTCACACACATACACACACATGTATATATACATGCATGTATGTATGTCTGTATGTATGTATGTATACATATCTTCAACAACAAAAGCATACATGATGTAAAAAGTATCAAAACATCAATTTGTATAAGAAAATTCTATTTCATGCAAAAAGGAAAAAAACGAAATGGATTTTTCGTAAAAGAGCAATTTGTGAAATGCGATATTCTTTATACACTTATATTTTTTATGCGATGCTATATGTAAAATTATATTTTTTTTATCAAGATTAATATTAAATTTACTTTTGTG
>NC_142939.1:69074903-69082403 GCF_046866305.1 Octopus bimaculoides
AGCATTTACAAAACAAAATGAAAAAAATTAAATTGTTGAAAGTAAATAATCAAAAACCAAAATGTCTCAGTGTAATACTATTACCTGTCATGTACGTAGGAAGTTTCCCTTCTTATATCCTCATCCAAATAATTTTTATAAAAAATTAAAAGAGAGGAACCATATCACTTTATTCAGACTACATTTAGTATAAAGATACATAGAAGAATCTTACTTTTTCATTACAAAACCTGCTAAATGAAATTACAAGTAACATGTAGACGACTCTCAGTATTGAAATAAAAAATACATTTAATCAGTGTGTATTCGTAGATAGTTCACAGAAAGGAAAATCTTAAATACGCTGGTGGATTTTGTGGCTCTACTTACGATATTTTAGGCATGTTTCATCAACACGGAAATTTGTCGAGCATAAAATGTATCAAATGAGGAATGAGTATAAATAAAATATGTCTACATATGATCAAAAAAAAAACTTACTGCAATATTTGTTAAAATGGCGCTATTAGTAAATGCTTTTTGCGGACACATTTTATTGTTGAAGTATACATTTTGTTGTTTGCGTAAGTGATACTAAAATTTATTGCATCCTTGTTGTTGCTGTTGTTGTTGTTGTTGTTGTTGTTCTTCTTCTTCTTCTTCTTCTTCTTCTTCTTCTTCTCATTATTATTATTATTATTTTTATTCTTCTTCTTCTTCTTCTTCTTCTTCTTCTTATTATTATTATTATTATTATTATTATTATTATTATTATCATTATTATTATTGTCGCGTCGCCATATCTGAAGGTGTGTGTTTGGAGTGCTGTAACTTTATGGCTAATTTACTTGTTTAAATGTCCTATACATTATTCTGTTGTTTAAATCGTTTTGCAAGCCAGCTGGCCACCTGGGGGTGGGAGTTGACGTTTGTTAACAAAAGCCCCATTATTTTGGGGACGATGCAAATCTTTTTGGTTTCAAATTCCTTCAAATCTTATTTCTTTTTTTTTCATTTCTTTTTTCTCTTTTTATCTTTTTTTTCCAGTTGTAAACTTGAAAATTGAACAGCTATTGCAATCGCATCGCGCTCTTCGTCTTGTCTGTTTACCCTTGTGAAGAGTTACGCCAATCCCTTTAAAATAATAATAATAATAATAATAATAATAATAATAATAATAATAATAATGATGATGATGATAATAGTAATAATAGCAACAACAATAAGAAGAAGAATAATAACCGATTTAAACATAACTGATGATCCAAATGGGATCTGTTCGATGAACTGATTTCATTCACAAACTCATACAAATGCACATCTCTCTCTCTCTCTCTCTCTCTCTATATATATATAATATATATATATATATATATATATATATATATATATATATATATATATATATATATATATATATATATATATATATATATATATATATATACATACACACAATACATAGAATATACACACTAAAAGCAACCAAATTAGTTGAATGATGTTCAAGGCCAGCGCTTAATCAATTAAACGAAAACGATTCTTGCAAATAATGAATTCGAGTATATTCCAATGAACAGATTTATTTTACTCAACAATGACCTGACTGTTTCACAGCGAGAAAACAAAATGAAAACGAAAATTAAAAATCCTGAATTTTAGGGAAAAAGTAATATAAAATATATTATCATACTATAGCATTTTCAAATATAATTAATGGTTTCTTATCCATTTATGCAATTAGATCGATTGGAAGTAATATAACTTCAGAAGCAATACAGACTCCATAACCGACACAGAACTGTCTATCTGGCATATCAATAGCGCATTTAACATAATTATATCGTATAGATACATACTTGTTAAGACATTCAACATCAATAAGTTGTCGATGAAAACTATCTGACTTCCATCTTATATCAATATAGAGCTGTTTATAAGTATACGGCTTCTGAAACCAGTTAAGTTCGTTTATCAAATATCAAAATATCACATTTTGACCGATAAATCGATAACAGAAATAAAAAGTGGTAAATATATTCCGCACTTCATTAAATTACATAGACATTATCTTTATCAAAATCTCTCAAAGATTTCATCCCAATATGGATTATACTGGCTTTGAATTTCCAAGATACATACATGCATACATACATACATACATACATACATACATACATACATACATGTATATATATATATATATATATATATATATATATATATATATATATATATATATATATATATATATATATATATATATATATATAAACACACAAACACACACATATACGAGTGGACAAACGCAAGAAAAGGGCACTCAACACATTTGGTAGGAATTAGATATATAACTGAAAACAGTTTGATACGGTTCCATGCGACTTAAACTTCCGTAGGCCTCTAACAGGAGCCCGCCTCTTTCAGGCTTTGGATTGCCGCATGGAGAGATACTGGAAGTTCAAGATAGCTACCGGAAGATAGGCTGCTATTGGTAAAGGCGGGTCACATGGTATTGAAAAAGAATATCACTTGCACAGCTACAACAGTTCCTTCAGAAACAGGAATTTCTTTGACCACGTGGCTTGACAGAACGCTGGTCGCGGCTTGGTGTCTGGATATATAAGTGATGTCGGTAGGTGTGTGAGCGAGTGTACGTATGCATATTGTGCATGTATGTACACACACACACACACACACACACACACACACACACACACACATATGTGTGTGTGTGTGTATGCGTGTGTTTGTGTGTGAGCATATACGAGATGTATGAATGCGTGATCGTAGATTTTACCCGTCTATATAGAAACGCCTCTTTCTGAAACCTGCCGACTTTGCTAAGCAATTCATTAGTATAAGTGATTTCTATATCAGAATCGTCATGAACGCCAGAAGGTCACTCCTGTTTCACGACGATTACTTGTGAGTGAGAGAATAAGGCGATCCAGTGTTCAGCATGTTTATGGGATCATTTATTTTGGGAACCCTCAAGATCCGTACGCATCCACATGTGTCAGCCATTTACACCAACGATGGCTTGGCAATCACGACTCACGAGAACGGTTATACAATAGACAAATTCAGGAAAAACATAAAGATATTCAAGGAATTCGGCCTGTTCATAACAGTTAGCACGAACTTGAAAACCTTCAACTTTTTCGATGTGACCTTAGACCTGAATGCAGGAAAGTACTACCCTTACAGGAGGCCCAACGAGGAGAACGGATGCATTCACAGGAGCTCACCCCGTTCCATGTAGTAATTATAAGCCTAAACTTATTTGTCGATATAAATTTCTGAAATACAATAAACGTTTGTCAGTCATAGGCAAAATAATCTCCCGAACAACAACAATACTTCTATTATTTACATTTGACGGATATTCGTCCTCATCTTGTTTGTTGTTAACACAACGTTTCGGCTGATATACCCTCCAGCCTTCGACAAAAAGATCGTCTAGCTATGGGTTCGCCATTATCACCGATAATAACCAATATATACATGGAATACTTCGAGAATTTGGCTTTAGGATCAACACCACTAAAACCAACCCTATGGCTGCGATACGTTGATGACACCTTTATTCTCTGGCCCCACCAGCAAGATGTCCAAATGCTGTTAGATCATGTGAACTCAATAAATCCATCCATACAGTTCACCATGGAAAAGGAACAGAACAATCAGCTGGCATTCCTGGACGTATTAATAACACGCACCGAGTATGGATTCAGGACATCCGTATATCGCAAGCCAACCTTCACTGGACGATACCTTAACTTCAATTCCCACCATCCATACAGTGTAAAGAGAGGAATTGCTCAGTGCCTAAAACACCGAGCAAAGAATATAAGTAGCGATCGTGATACCCACCACGAGGAAATGATCAAGCTCAGTAACAATCTATTAAGAAACAACTACCCCAAGAACATACTATCTACTCCAATTATGAAGAAAAGAGAGGATGAAACCAATAAACTGTCTACAGTCTGTCTACCCTATGTGAAAGGCCTCTCCGAAAAGATACAAAAGATATGCGGCCCATATGACATCAGGGCAGTATTCAAGAGCAATACAACACTTCGCAAATATCTCCTTCGGGTAAAACCACCAACAGAAGAGAATATGACCAAAAACTGCGTGTACTCCATCCCATGCAGCTGTGGTAGGTTATACAAAGGCGAAACATGTCGACCCCTCAAAATAAGGGTAGAAGAACATCGCAAAGCTGTGACACGATGAGATATTGATAAATCGGGTATAGCTGATCATGTATGGAAAAATGGAAGCCACCTCTCCCTGTGGGATGAAGTTAAAATAATAGACAGGGAACAACACTGGAAAATACGAAAACTAAAAGAAGCAGCACATATGCTAGGACACAACAACCTCCTAAGCAGACCGAGTGCAGATATGAATAGCATATGGGAACCGGTATTGAGGAAGGATAGAAAAATAATAGATTTATAAGCCTTAAAATTCACCCCATAATTGCCCACGGGCATATGGCGAGTGGTTAAGAGCGCGGGCTACTAACCCCAAGGTTCCGAGTTCGATTCACGGCAGCGACCTGATTAATAATAGTAATAATAATAATAATATAATAATAATAGTAACATCGATAGGAATGAGAACCCAGGTTCGAAATTTCCCCAAGACACCTAACGAAGGCTGGAGGGTATATCAGCCGAAACGTTGTGTTAACAACAAACAAGATGAGGACGAATATCCGTCAAATGTAAATAATGTAAATAATGTAAATAATTCCTAATCTCTTAAATATAGAACTGAACAATGTTTCTTTCATCATGATTTGACTATTGAAGCAAAACAAATAGAAACTGCGTAGTTGGATGATGTTCTGTATGTTAGTGTGCGTGCGCATGTATTTGAGAGTGTATGTGTGCGCTTGAAGGCCGTTGACTGGTTTAATCTCGCAAGGTCATGTGTTCTATTCCTGGTTGGGGTGACGCTTTGTGTCCTTCAGACAAATCATATCATTTGCTCCAGTCTGCGCAGCTGTTAAGGAATAGCATCTCGTAACATTTACATCTTTTGTACTCTTCACCGTTCACATTCTTAATGATTCCCTGGGTTAACAGGTAAATGTGGGGAGGGTCAAAGAATGTCTTTATCCAGCTTCAAACTACCGTTTTGCAGGTTACAGAATGATGGATTTAAGCTACCAGGCTACACTTGCTTGCAAGTGACGGTTAAGCTTTTATGCTTGTATGTATATATATATATATATATATATATATATATATATATATATATATATATACATACATATATATATACATATATATATATGTATACATATGTACTTACTTACAAACGCATGATTGTGCACTCACATGTATTTATAATTATATAAATATATACATATATAATTACACATACATACACACATATATTCACACACACACACACACACACACACACACACACACACACATATATATATATATATATATATATATATATATAATATATATGTATATACGCCTGTATGACTTGTTGCGTTTGAATGTATGTGTATGTGAAAACGTGTTTACATACGTGCACAAGATCGATCAATAATAGAACAAGCTACCAGATTAAGTATAGATGATATAGGAGAGAACAGCAACAGAAGGAAAAAAATCAAGTTGGAAGTTTCTAGTTTAATGAGCAGGCAATCATCATCTAATGGATAAATAATATTGAAAAAAAAAAAGACACGAGGACAATTCAAACTAATGACGCAAGCAAAGAAATCTATTTATTTTGTTTCTTAGTATAGCAATATTTTGAGAGTGATTTCAAGTATTACAGCTAAATTGGATTCTGCAGCCATTCTTCATATCTAGAAAGTTGCATGGCAACATGAAAAATAATATAAATAACATGTAACGAAATCCATAAGAAATCTAACTGCACATATTTCGATTCACACAGCAGTGTTTCTATCGATACACTCTTTAATAATTTATGCTAAATTATTGGGTTTGTAATTATGTTAAATTTGAAATTGGCAGAATCACTGAGGTGATGGAATAATTATCATTTGTTATCTAATATTTGATGTTTTGAGTTCAAATCCTGCTGATGTTTGCATTATATTTCATCATACCGAGAGTTGTAAAAGTAATTACTGAATACTGAACTCCACTTTATTCAGTGTAATTAGCTCTGAAATTTAATATTTGTGTAAAAATTAAAATTTAATTAGAAACCGGTTGAAGGTGCCGGACTGGCAGGATCGTTAGCGTGTCAGATAAAATGCTTCGTAGCACTTTTTCAATCTTTACATACTGATTGCAAATTCTGCCCAGGTCAGCTTTGCTTATCATCCTTTCGGGATCGATAGAATAACATCCAATTGATCACTTCTCCCCGAACATGCTACATATGTTGCCGAAAGTTGAATCTAATATTACACAGGGTGATGTTAAAGAGTGGACGTTAAGCGTGTTCGGAACCTTCTCGTTTCTGAGTATTTCTTGTGTACTTCTTCAATTATGTCGGCGCCTCTGATGGCTGTCAAGATTGATTTTTACATGGAATAATACTGCACAGAGGTCAAATTTAATGGTCGGTAGAGGCTTGGGCTACAGTTGTTAGATCTTTCGTGACAACAACAGTCTTGATGATATGACTCCACCCTGTTCTGTCATCTGCGTATTGCTGCCAAGATTTAGGGTCAATGTTGATGCTCTTCATAGTCCGTTTCATTTTGTCTTTGTAGCGTCGCATCGGACGCCCGCGTGATCTCTTGCTGTTACTGAGTTCGATGTGGAGGCCCTCGCGATGCAGTCTCGTGCTCGTCATGGGGTAAACATGACATTACCATCTGAGGGTATGTTTGGTGATGAGACTTATAGAAGAATAGCGAAGGATCTAAACAAGGACTGAAGAGAATATAATGACAAGAAACAGTCTCTTCATACTCTAATAATATGCCAAAGAGCAGCATAGCGGCACACGGGGCCAAATTGACTTCCGCATTTTGTCCAAACACATAAGAGGCCCATCACAAATACAAGAGGACTTCCTCTTAAATGAAATATTCCCAATATTAATTAAGAAATACGCGTAGAAGGTAGAGATACTCTAATGCCAGAGACACCACCCAAGCAGCGTACATATATAAGTACATTCGAAAGTTACCAGTCAAGCAAGTAAATAGGTAGGTAGATGTGTTTTAGGTGGTTAGATCAGTTATATAAATTGTTAGTTAAAAAGTTAATTTTGTAGGTAGGTAGATAGATAGATAAGTACCTACGTAGGAAGGTAGGTACATAAGTAGTATGGACAAACACACACACACAAACACACGCACAAGGGGACAGAAACATATTACCATACACACACTACACAAACACGCACACACAAAAAGAGATATATAGGCAAACATGCATAGCTATATCAATCCAATCCCGTTTCACAAATGACCCTTTCAATGCTCAGCAATAACGCTATAAATCTCCTGCAGATATCTCATCTTCATGGTATTACTACTAACATCTGCATCTA